>NW_027212533.1:0-102000 GCF_947461875.1 Haliaeetus albicilla
GAGAGGCTCAGTCCATTGACTGATCCCAGAAGTTAGCGATGTCCTCCCGACTTGTCTGTGATGGTGTCTTCCCTGGCATTTCTCCTCTCTTAAGCCCTTTTATGTTTTCTGAGTTTTTCAGTGGAGCTTGAGTGACTCTAGTCACACATACCTTTCCTTTGATTGGTATAAAGTTCTCTTGCTTTGCTTTTAAAGGCATACGCTAGAGAAAATTCAGAGCGTGTGCTCAGTGGGGGGTTGGTCGCACCTTGGAGGTGAGTACCTTTGGGGATGGAGGTGTGTTTTGGTGTTGTAATGAGCAAAGTTCACCCAAAGGACCTGCTGTTGCGTGTGAGTACCCCAGAAGTGGGCACGTGTGATATAAACCAGAAGTGTAGGGCGTTAGCTCGACAGAACCGCCATTATTTTACCTCCTTGCTTCAGTGGATTCAATGCAGGGAGCAAGCGTTCTCGTTCCGATCGTTCCAATCGTTCCGGTTGCCTACCCCTGCGATCACAGAGCCTGGCCACGAGGTCTCAGCTCCGCTCCACCCTCTGTGTTCCTTTTCAGAGTCAGCGTACCAAGCTCCCCTGGTGTTGCTGACGTCTAAAGTTGCAGGTCACGTTGCTTGGGGAGCTACCACGGAACCGATTCTTTACGTGTGCACTGCGTTCCTCCCTGGAGGTTCACCTTCCCTTCAGGGGCAGCGGGGGGACGTGTGTCATACCGACAAGTCATCTCCAGCAATCATTCCACGGGCTGTGGCTGTGCCCGGGAGGCCCGGGGGTCTCTCCCTGCCCTTGGCGGCCATGCCCTGGGCCCAGCTGCTGGGTGTCCCTGGCGCCTGCTCTGCCACTCGGCTCGCAAGGAGAAGCCTGGTGCTGTTCCTCTTCTCTCGGGCCATGGCAGGAACCAAGCGTGCAGCGCAGAGACCGCCCCTATTAGCCGTCCCCTCTCTGCGCCAGAGCTAAAGCCTGTGCGGCCCCACAGCCAGGAGGAGCAGGGACTTGATGTGGCTGGACACAACCCCTTTTCGTGGGGCGTAAGGGGGGTGATTTCGGCAGCCGCAGCCTGGAGGCAAGCCAAAGTGTAACCAGAGCCATAGGTTGGGATGGTGGGTGCCAAGAGCCCGCCACGGAAGTAAGCCAGGCTTTGAGAAACAAGTGCGCGGAGGTGACCCCGGTGCGGTGGAAGGAAAGGTTGGTCGTATTCAGACGTGGACCATTTGGATCCGTGACCAAAGCCCAGCCAGGCAAAGGACAGACAGCTCTTCCAAACTGTCAAAATAGCCCATTGCTGCTATTGCTGTCACATCCCCTTGTCCCACTGAAACCCAGCTGCGCAGCCTTTCTATTAAACACGCGCGTTGGCCGTGTTTATATGGGATGCCAAAGGCGCTTCAGCCATGGGTGAAATTTCCACAGCTCACCTGTGACTTGAACCTTTCTGAGAGTTCTTTGCCTACCTCGGTTTGTGGGAAGATGTTCGGATCTTACCTCAAACCCTGGCAAGTCTCCTTTTCCTTTAGGATTTAGTATTTTGAGTACTGAGAGATTAAGAGAGGTAGTCTCCTTGCCATTTTGTGCGTTGGTGCCAAAATGGATCTGTACCTTCAGACTATGTAAATAAGGGCATGTAGGCCACAGACATTCCTTTGGTTGTGGTGATGCCAGAGGTGAAAGACAGGGGTTTGGTTCCCTCTGCAGGAACTCTGCAGAGATGTAGAGAGCATGCACGGTTTCCTCACCGTTCCTTACCAAGGGACACTTGCTACCACACTGTCAGGGGAGGTTTGGACTTGACGTGAGGAGACATTTCTTTGCCAAGAGGGTGGTCACACCCTGAAACAGGCTTCCTGGAGAGGTGGTGGATGCCCCACGCCTGTCAGTGTTGAAGAGGCATTTGGACAATGCCCTTAATACCATGCTTGAACTTTTGGTCAGCCATGAAGCGGTCAGGCAGGAGGACTAGTAGGAACTTGTAGGTCCCTTCCAGCTGAACTATTCTATTCTCATTCAGAATGTGAATAGAGAAGAAGAAATAGTTTTTCCCACTTTGTTGGAATTTGACAGAAAGTAAATTAAAGATGCCTTGTCCAAAGTTGCACAGCAGTTTAGCAATTGCATTTCAAAACGGTGTTTTGGCAGTTGAAGAAATTACACTGCCAATAGAGCTGTTTAGGAAAAAAAGGAGTAGTTTTGCAGAGGATGTGTGAAGGCCTCTAGAAAAACATCTTTAAAGAGCCTGTGGATGTTTCCCATGGAAAGCACTGATTTTGTTTGAAAGCTAAGGCTCTTTCAGCTTGGGCATCTTTTAGTTTTAGAGCAAAAACTTAGTATTTCTCAGAGGAAACAGGAACTCGTACAAATTGAGTTGAATCCTCAGCTTCCTATTTAAAAATGTGTTTAAGGGAAGCGTACCATCAGGCCACAACTGTGCAATGGCATTAGTCCCTAAATTAATCCCAGATGCATACCAGTTCACAAGGAAGCCACCTACTTGGTTGTCTGACTCATGAAATCTCCCCTGGCATGTAAGGCTCACATTGAATCCCATCCTACCATCACCTTTAACACACTTGTTTTACCCATGCTTTTATGCTTCATAAAATGAGCTTCCATAAGTGTTAGCAACTCCAAGTCAGCACCCATTCTTTTGATAAAAATAACCTGCTACGATTGTCTGAGCAATCATAGTTAAATTATACCACCACTTCCATACAGTTCTGTAACAATATTCCTCTAGTGGTTCTGATACAACAGAGCTTCTCTATCTAATAGTTAATGGTAACACACTTTGATAAGTAAGGAACACATAGATCAATATACTTTTCCAGGGGAAAATATTTTAAAGACTGTACATTAGTATAAATCAGAAGGCAAAACCCCTCAAAGTCTGGAGGAAGATGCAAAAGTGCTTCTTTGCAAGAGGGTTTTTGTCCACTCTTGCTTAAGTCAACTGAAGGGAAGATCTGAATAAAGCCACGGTGCCTTCTCCCACCCGACTCTGGCCATTCACCGAGATCCAGTGCTTAGCGCTGTTCCCAAACAGTTTCCACTGAGACCGGATGAACTGTCAGATGCTACCATGATTTATAAACTTAAGCTCCCAGTCTCTCCTGCCATTTCCACATCCACTTCTTCCCTTTCTGATAAGGCATGAATCATCATCAGAAATCCCTCTCCAGTCCATTAACAAACTAAACATTGCACAGGCTCATGGAAGTACACGGATGACTATCGTTACATCTGCCTCCGTGTTAGAGGGATCAGCACTGTAAAAATACCTGCAGTCAGCAAATATTCGTGTTGCATTTATGAGCATTTTCATTCCAGTACACACATTATGAAACAATATTATGGTGGTAGGAAGGCTAGGTAGGTATTCCAGCAAGGAAGACTGCTTTGCTGCTATATTAATACCTTATATTATAGTGCAATAATCCTGTGCTCTACAGAGTCTCAGACTGGTTCATTGGAGTGGGGCGGGGGGGAAGTGTATGGCTTTAAACAGCTTGCAGTATTGGGTCAAAAAAGGCACAGATGTTGCAGCAAATCCTTGAAACAACATAAACTCACCATGCTCATCTAAGCCTATCCAAAAAAGTATTCACCGTGGCCAGACCAAGGGTTCTGTGCTGTGCCTGGCTAATTCAACAGCAGGGCACCCTGCGTGGGAGAACCACTAATCCTGAAACGTAGCATTAAAGAAGACGAGACCAAGGCTACAGAGGCTTTTGTGAAACTGAGCATAAGAAAAGAATCATACCTTCCTGAGCCTCAAAAGAATTTCTACAAAATCTTAGATATTTCTGCGATGACTTCAGGAGATAATCTTACAGCAAGTGACTCCTAACAGAATTTTCAGATGCCTTTAGGAATAAGGAAGGACTCTAGTAATCTCTCACCCTCATAGGCAGTGTCGAGAAAGCATATGCCTGAGAAACAGAGGAAAACCAGAGTGAGGAGATGGGGAAGTCGAGAACGTTATTCGCAGTAGCTGCTCTCATTCGACCAGATCAAGACTGGCACAGTGTTAGCAGAGGTACGGAATAGATGTGAAAGCCTCAGACGTTTCTGCCCAGCGGGTAACACTGTGGGATGTAAATGGTAAGACTGCATGCATTTTTTTTTCGCAACACAGTAAAAAGTGAAGTTAAAAATACCAAATCCACCAGACCAAAAAGCTTCCCATCCTCCTCAAGTTATGAGAGGAAAAAATCCTCTCAGGAGATTGAAAGAGAGGTACTCCATAAACACGCACATCTGTGGTTCCCAAGCCCATCGTTCAAAACTTCTGTCATCAGTTTATATTCTCCCATGGGTCTTCTCCAGTTCAGTAGCTGTCACTCCAGTGAAAACCACAACACAAAGCTGACATTTATTGAAGGTGGGCAGGGCCCCGTGAACTCTACTGTGGCAGTGCAGACAAATCTAAACATCATCTTTACTCACAAATTTCCATTCAGTTCAGTGAAAGCAGAATTGCCTCTGAGGTGTGGGAATAATAAAGAGAAAATTCTCCTTTTGGTTGCACCTAAGAACAGGCTTGCAGAGGCGCTGGTGGGAAGCCTGCTGGAAACCAAGGGGCCGCGTGGGAGTCAGGGAAAGCAGAATATGCTTTCCACCACCTAGAAAAGGAGCATGTGGATGGGGGAGGAGGAGCGAGCAAGAGAGAAGGAGCTGAGACTTTGCCAGAAGAAATAGGAAGGCCCCATGGTGCTGACCGCCCAGGAGTGCTCCGGGATGTCACGGGGAGGCTGGCACGCTGGTTCGAAGCACAGACCGCTTGCCCCTGCTCCTTTTCCATGTGGGCACCAGGACACGGTAAAGCAAAACCCGGGCAAGGTCAAGCTGGACTTGAGTGGCACGAGTGAAAGGGACAGGTGCCCGAGCGATCTTCTCTTCTGTCCTGCCAGTCAGAGGTAGGGGTGCGTAACCGAAAAAGCCGGTCGAAGAAACTCTCTGAGGCTCGATTTTGGAGTTTTAGAAAGCAGGCATTCTTTATTGCAGCACTGGATGCACGGGGGATCGTTCTGCCTGTCGTGCATACTGTTACCTACAGCAAGGCAAGCTTATATTGTTCTAATCATATACTTATTTATGTTATCCTTGACATAGTGTCCGCCCTTTGGGCATGCGCAGTGTGGCTCATCTCTTTTTCCTAGTTAGCTGGCCTTGGCAGGTTTTAATGGCTGGATGCACCAATGTCTGTCCCAACAGCAGGTGGGGGACAGGGCTCTGCCCTTCGTGAGTCCCCCAGCCCCTGGAGTGGCGGCTGGAAGATGGCTGTAGGCCAAAGGACCCTGATGGGAGCCCTGCAGGGCCTCATCCATTGGACCGACGGGCACCTTCCCTTGTCACACAGAGCATCTCATGGGCTGGAAAAGGGATGCTCTGGAGAGCTTCTGGCAAATCTCTGGAGAAGAGCTTCTTCCCGCCCCTCTCCCAGGGGCTTTCTTGGCTCTGGTGCCCTTCCCAAGGACAGCCCCACAGGTGGGTGCAGCCAGCATGGCAGGAAAGAACAGGCAGCAGCCACAGTGGTCAGCACGGCGGGAAAGCCAAGGATAAAGCCTTAATAACCAAGTGTGCTGCTCCTCGGACAGGAGTATTCCTGCCTAAGCTCACCACACTTTTCCTGCATTTCCCTGTGGCTTTCGGCAGGATATGAATGGCTCTTCAGTGCCGGTGGTCGCTCCCCTCTTTCAGTAACAATTGCAAATTTTCTTCCTGTTGGACCCGCCTCAGTTCCAGTCTCTTGGGGATTGAAAGCTGGCACAGCATGGGTGCCAGAGACGTTCCCACAGCTTGGCTGGTGTCCACAATGAGGAGTCTGTCTTTAGCCACGATGGTCATTTGCAGGGAAAACAGCTTGTTGTATTGACCAGGACCCTACGCGGACAACAGAAGAGCAGGGATGCGGCCATTTGCCACAAGTCCAGTGGAGCAGGCTGCTCAAACACAGCCCACGGTGACTTTCTGTGCTGCTGGGCCTGTGGGGACAAAGGATTAAGCCTGAATTACCTACATGAAATAGAGCTATCGCTAGCCTCGTGCAACGGCACCCAGGAGCTGGTCCTGAAAACCACCAATCCAGGACACGGAAAGCTTTTAACCGCTGTGGCTATTCTGGAATAGACTGTGCCGTGTGCATCCATTTCTATTAGCAACGCTTCTCCTGCAGCCCAAAAGGAGTTTGAGAGCTTGCTTATGGCTAAAGGGGGTTGGTGGCCTTGGGCGGTGGCTGAGGCTTGGGGCTTGCGTTGTCCATGACCAGCTATGATCACAGAGTGAGAGAGGAAAGACTTTCCCTGGGGAAGAGGCACCAGGGAGTGGTTGAGGTGGAGGAAGACTTCACTATGGTTTTGCTTGTAGGTGGAAAGTTCTGGATCAGAGAGGAATTCTACATCTTCCGTAGCATGGCACAAGTAGAGTCTTCTGTTGGTACCAAGTAGAGGTAGAATGTCAGGCAAAGTGGCTCATTGAATGGGAATGATCTGGGGAAATTTACTTGGCTATTAAAAGCCCCATTGCTCTAGCAGTTGAATCTTTTTTCTCTAGTCCTTTTTTTTTTTGGAAGGGGGTGGTGGGAGGGGCATGGATAATTTATCGTCATACCTACAAAAACAGGCATTGTAGCAGTCAAGATGGAATACGCCTTTCTCACGTACCTTTTCTTTTTTGAACATGGTGAATTCAATCTGCTGATCAGTAGCCCACTGAGTTCAATAGACGCCTTGGATTTTTATCCTTCGGCTCAAGAGCTAGACCCAACCTCCTGTCGTTGGTGTTAGCACAATTAATGCAGATAATCTGCTATCTTCTACCTAATAATCTAGGCTACATCCTACCTAACGATCTATGCGAGAGTACAACCCGATCCAATGTTACACGCAACATCAGCACTGTGAAGAGCTGTGACATTCAAATGAAAAAGGAGACATTTTGAACACCTTTTAAGAGCTTGCAGGAATACAAAGGGGAAGCACTGTATAAATAATACCCAAACCAATATGGATTTTCCTCCTAAATTTCTGAACCTCCTGTGACAAGTGATGGCCTATCAAAGTGCATGTCTGCCACCCCTGCACGGCACCACGCGGGACCTGTTCACATTCCCTGGTCTGGGAGATGGGGCAGAGCGGACCCTCCGGCAGCTTGTGGCACACAACCGGGAGGAGAGGCTCACGTGCCGGAGGGTCCTGCTGTCAACCCGGGGGATCTTGACAGGCTGGAGAAAGGGGCTGACGGGAACCTCCTGTAGTTCCCCAAGGGGAAGAGCAAAGTCCTGGAGACCTGGGGAGGAAGAAGCCCTTGTGCCAGTAAATGCTGGGGGACACCCAGCTGGAAAGCAGCTGTGCAGACACCTGGGGTGATGGTGGACGCCAAGTGGACCGATTTCGAGCCAGAAAAGTGCCCCTGGGGCAAAGGCGGCTCACTGCCTCCTGGGCTGCAGTAGGCAAAGCGTTGGCAAGAGGTGGAGGGAGACGGTCCTTCCCCTCTGCTGGGTCCGTCCAGCCCGCCCGGGGCTCCCCAGTGCCAGGTAGAGACGGCCATACTGGAGAGAACTCTCACCCCGGTGCCCCTCCCACTTTCTGTTGGGCTCGGAATGTTGGTCAGTTGGAGGCCACAGCCACCAGAGACAGCAGCACGGAGCTGTGCTGGCACGCAGGAGCGCTGGGAGGAGGCAGGATCTGGCCGAGCAGCACCTCGCCGGCACCGGCACCTCGCCTCCCATCCCCGCTGTCGCCGACTGGCCCGCGTCCTTGGTCCACGGCGAGGGTCCTCCTCTCCCAGGCAGGATGGGCCAGGCCAACTGCTGCTGCGGCTCCAGGTGGGCTCTCCCTGTGCCTTGGGGGCACGGCCGGGACCCGCGGCAGCGGCCTTTCTCATGCCTGCCGCTCTCTGCTCTGCAGGGAGGCTCTCACCGACGCCGAGCCGGTGCTGAGCGCGGACGTGCGGCTGACCCGGGGCCGCAAGAGGAGCGAGAGACGCCTTCTCCTCCTCCAGGAGGAACTGGTGATCGCCAAGTTGCAGTAAGACCCTCAGAGCCCAGCTGCCTTTCCCCCAGCCCTGGCCCTGGCCCTGGGGCAGGGACACCCCGGCACCAGCCCCAGGCCCCAGGACCGTGGTGCTGGATGCACTCATTGATGTCCGTCCCAAGGGCAGGTGGGGGACGGGGCTCTGCCCTGGGGGACCCCCAGGAGGCCACCTCTAGCTCACCGCCTGCCTCTGCTCTCTGCAGACGCGGCACCAGCGTGCGCCCACAGCTCCGCCTGGCCCTGGACCAGCTGTGGGTGCTGAGCGGTGGACAGGAGGCGGCGGGGGAGGAAAAAGAGGAGGAGGAAGGCAGCGATGAGGACAGGACCTCCATCATCCTTATCTGGCCCACTGGCTCCTGCGTTGCCGCTTTCGGGTGAGTCGTGGTGCCACGTCCCATGGCCGGGCAGGAGAGGTTCCCAACCGTGCCCACGTCATCCTGTGAACGGCCTCTGCCCTGCATGCAGAGCCTGGGCAGGGAGCGGGAAGCACGCCGGCAGGGAGGGATGGGGGCGTTGCCAGGTCCTGCATCCCCTGGTGCCCTTTGGGTCCCCGGAAGAGAAGGGCAAAAGCAGCTGCTCTGGCAGGACACGGGGAGCCAGGGCTTGGGCAGCGTCTCTGTCCTCCCCCGCGGGGCTTCGTCCTGCCCCTGTGTCCTTCCCCACGGGGCAGGGCTGCACAGGCGTCCGCCTCTGCCCATGGGCTGTGGGGCAGCGGGGCCTGACGCTGGTTCTCCTCTCTTTCTGCAGCTCCCAGGCACTGAAGGAGCTGTGGGTGGGCACACTGCTGGGGTAAGCCGGGGGGGATGCTGCAGGCGCAGCCGGGTGGGGGAACACAGCTCCCCAGCTGGGGAGAGGTGCCCTCACGGCTGCGGGTAGCTCTCGGGCAGAGCTGCCTCACAGGAGAGAAGGGGCAGCTTGGGGCTCAGCTAGCTCTCTCCCTGTCCCTTGCCGGTGCACAGGACACCAGGAGGAGCAAAGAGAGCCCGCGTGACCTGTCTCCCCTCCCTCAGACCCCTGGAGAAGGAGCTGAGCCGCCGCCACGCCGTGAGTGCCTGCCCGGTCTGGGCTCTGTCCCCGAGCCCTGGTCCTCCAGCCGAGCAGCAGAGGCATCGCTGCTCACCTTCCTCCGCTCCTTCTCTCTTGCCCAGTGGAGGACATTCAGCGCCAGGAGCCTGGAGAGGCTGATGGAGGACCAGGCCGAGGTGAGAAGGGCTGCCTTTCACCCGCCTCTGGCTGTGCCGGCGTCTGCGGCCAGCGGGGTGAGCTTGTAAGGCAGAGATGGAGGGAGGGAGCGTCCCCCGGTGCCACTCGGGGAGCGTAGAGGGTTGGGGAGGCACCAGGCATGCCAGCACATCCTCGCTGGCGGCGCTGGGGGGAAACCTGCCGTGTGGGTCAGAGAGCCCAGGAGGGCAGAGGGTCCCAGCTCTGCCGCGCTCAGGCTGCTGGTGCCGGGTGGCAGCTTGCCGGTGGCCCTTTCTGGTGCGGGGCTGCTCTCTAAGCGCAGCCTGCTTCTTGCAGGATCATCCCAAGCAAGGGCCACCGATAGCCCCGTCTATCAAAGCTGGGGGACTTTGCCGCTCACCAGGTGAGTTCTGGAAAGAAACGCATTGTCCTGCAAATGGTTGAGCTGTGCTCACTTGTCCCTTGAGTGTCGCCATGCAGGTGCGGCACCCTAAGGGAGGACGTCACCTGGACGAGCAAGGACACCCGCTGGGCAGCAGCCGCTGGACGTGGTTCCGCGGGGACCCAGAGCCTCTCCTGCTGCCCACAGCTTGGAGGAGGGCAGGGCGAGGGCTGGGACAGGTTGTCCCGGTGGCACGCCAGCTCTCAGGAGCCTCCGAGCTGGAGCCGCTGAGCTGGAGCTGTGGTTCCAGCTGCTGGCTCCCTGCCCATCCTGCCGCACCGCTCAGCACCGTGCTGCAGGCAGGGCAGGCTCCGGGAGTGCTGGCCCGGCTGTCTCCATTGAAGCGCTCTTGCTCGGTTTTCCTTTTCAGAAGGAGGGAACAGCATCAGCAGCAGGAGGAGGAGGAGGAGGATGGGGCTGCCCTGGCCCTTTGCTCTGCAGAGGACCCCAGCTGCTGCCCAGGCGCCAGGGCAGGCGGGCTCCGGCTGCAGCAGGGCGCTCTTTGGCCAGCCCCTGGCAGCCCTCTGCGGGGAGGATGGCTCCCTGCCCCAGTCCATCCAGGTAAACCAGCCTGGGCAGGGGGTCCCCAGCCCTCCCTCCGGCTGCTCTAGAGGGGAGGTGGGTGTCCCCAGGAGCTCCGGGGATGGGGGATTGGGCCCTTCACCCCCAGAAGATGCTTCTGGTGCCAGCCCCCTTTGCAGGGGGAAAGGAGCAGGATCTGGGGCAGTGCTTTGGTCACTGCTGTTGGAAGGCAGCTTCTCAGCCAAGCAGCTGTTCTCCTGCTGCTCCTGCAGGAGATGCTGGCTGTCCTGCACAAGGAAGGACCGTTGACAGAAGGGGTATTCCGAAGAGCTGTCGGCGGGACAGAGTTTCGTGAGCTGCGGGAGGCCCTGGACCACGGTGCGGATGTCGACCTGGGCAGCCAGCCTGCGCTGCTGCTGGCCGTCATCTTGAAGGTGAGCGCTTCTGACCTGCAGCTGGAAGAGCTCCTGCCTGGCCTGGAGTGTTCAGAGGCTCACCTGGAGCCCCTGGCATTGCAGGACTTCCTCCGAAGCATCCCCGCCAAGCTCCTCGTGACAGACCTCTATGAGGACTGGATGGCAGCGATGCAGAAGAGCGGCAAGGAGGAGAAAGTTGAAGAGCTGAAAGCGTAAGTGTGGGCAGCAGCCTGCCTGTTGAGGAGGGCCTGGTAGAGGCCTGGGACTTGCCTGAAAAGGGACAGTCTCCTTAAAAAGCTGTGTCTTCTGACAGCTTGCTTTTGCTGGGGTGAGCTTAGATTTTGGGGGAAAGGGCATGGACAGGGAGCCTTCCCTTGCCTGGGCTTGGGTGAAATGAGGAGCTGGGAAGCAAGGCCGTGCTTCCTTCCTGAAGCGCAGGAGCACTGACCGCTGGCTGAGAGCACCCGGAAAGCCGCGCAACCCCCCTGCGTTGGGCAAGCTTTGGGGACGGCTGTGGGCAGCATCTTCTCTATTAACGTTGAGTTCCTGTTCCCTCAGGGTGGCCGAGAAGTTGCCTGGAGCCAATCTCCTCCTCCTCAAGCGGCTGCTGGCCCTCCTCCAGCACATCGGCCACAACGCCTCCAGCAGCAGAATGACCGCCAGCAACCTGGCCATCTGCCTTGGGCCAAATCTGCTGAGCGCACCTCACGAGGACCTGCTCCCCCTCGAGGCCATGCTGGCTGTGACTGAGAAGGTGCGCTGTACTGAGCAGCCGGCTGCAGCCTTGCCGGCCCATCCGAGCTTGGCTGCTCAGAGGTCCCTGGCTGCCTCCTCTCTTGAGCAAATGCCGGTGGGGTAGCTGCCTGCAAGAGCAGCCCCACAACCACAGCCGCCTGCGCAGAGGCAAGGGTCGGGAGTGGGAAAGGCTGCGTGATACATTTTCAGGCACCTGGGTTGAGCCCGGGGGTTTGATGTGTGCAGGTGAACGTGCTGGTGGCGTTTCTCATTGAAAACTGCGGTGACATCTTTGTGGAGGAGATGGCTGGCCGCTCCTGTCCATCAGCCGGGGAGTCGCCAGCACCCATGGACAGAGCCACAGGTACGAGGAGGAACTGAGGGCTGTCCCAGGCTGGGGCTTGGGGTACCAGAAACCTCAACGTCAAGAAGACAGCTGGTGTAGGGCTTTGGGTGGGTTTTGCTTTAGGTGTGCTTTACTTCCAAGGAGTCACTTTGCTGCACGTGCTTTTCCTTTCTAGAGCTGCATTTGGAAGAGCAAAGTGGCCCTGCAGGCAGAGCAGACAAGGACCACCAGGCAGAAGCCTTGCTGCACACACCACCCGCCTCTCTGCTGGACGTCCTCAAAGAAGCTGGGGGAGACGCGGTGGTGGAGTCCGAAACGGCAGAGGTATGGCAGCTCCATCAGGAGCTACCCTCCTACCCGAGACACAGTATCCCCGTGTTTGTTGAGCTGCCAGAAACAAACCGAGTGTCACACACCCGTGTGAACCCTGTGTTCCAAAGTGAGGCCCTTGGAAGAAAGGGCTAATGCAAACCAGCCAAAGGGATCTTCTCTGTAGGGCTAAGGCAGCATTTTGCCAAACAGTCACCTGCTACTCCAGGGTGTCCCTTGCCACCTGCTGACTCTGACATTTCTGTTGTAGGCACCCGTTGCTTTGGCTGCAACCACCCCAGGGACCACAGTAGACTCCCTGGGATGCACAGAAGGACTAAAGAGCGTTTCAGAGGAAAGAAGGTAAAATGAGTCAGCTTTGGGTAAATCAAGAACTGATTCTAGTTGATCCTGGCTTTACCTACCTAATCATACTGTGGGATGGAAAGGTTTGCAGGCTCCCCCCAGGAAAAGGAAAACGGAAAGAAAAGAAAGAGAAAACAGGCCTGGGCAGAGGAGAAGGAATGCCAACGAGAAAAGAAAAGAAGGAAGAGAGAAAGTGATGGGGACTTAAAAGAAGCAGGAAGGTCCAGCAGGTCAAGAAGCCCAGGTGTGTACCAGGCTCTGCTGCCCATCTTTCCCAACTCTCAGCGCTGCTCCAAGTCAGTCCGACTCGCTGGTGAGGGACTGTGCTGCGCAGGGCTTGGAAATAACTCCATGGCCGCTCCCCAGGGGCTCCCCATCGAGCCCTGCTGCGTGGCACAGGGGCCCTGTGCATCTGTGCACGCACGCAGGTCTCTAAGGGCATTACCCATGGGGATAAGGCGCCAGAGCCGTCCCCTGGTTGATGCCAGCCATAGCTCTCTCTTCTGGGCTATGAGCAATTCCTCATCAACGGTGTTCCCTAAAGAAAGGGGAACCAAGTCCTGCCTATTCCTGCCTTCATGGGTTTATCAGTGCTCTCTGACTCTGTTGTTGTAGGTGCCGTTTCCCTGTTACTGGCTGAAGCCCTGTGACTCCTGGGCCCGCCCCCCGCTGCAGTTGATGTTTGCAATAAAAGGATCTTTTCTCTCTTCTGAGTGTGTCTGCCATATGATATTCTGGACTAGGTAGATGGGGTTTTGTGATGAACCCTCGGGAAGGAGTCTGGGATCGTGCCTTGCCCCAGCACCCTTTCCAGTAGGCATCAGGGCTGAGTTCAGGTGCTTTAGGAGTGAAACCAAAGCACAGACTCACACAGGAGGGTGGAGGTTGGAAGGGACCTGTAGAGTTCCTCTGGTCCAACCCGCCTGCTCAAGCAGGCTCACCTAGAGCAGGTTGCCCGGGACAGTGTGCCCTTGGGTTTTGAACATCACCAAGGACGGAGACTCTGCAAACTCCCTGGGCAACCTGTGCCAGTGTTTGACCACGTGGACAGGAAAAAGTTGTTTTCTCATGTGCAGCTGGAGCATATCATGTGTTTTAATTTGTGCCTGTTGCCTCTGGTGCTCTCAGTGGGCACTCTTGAGAAGAGCCTGGCTCCCTCATCTTCATTCCCTCCCAGCAGCTTTAGACAGATTAGTATAGATAGATAGGTAAGACACCCCCCCACACCCCCAGGCTTTCTCTTCTCCCCACGGAAGTGTACCAGCTTAAAAGCAGCAGGGAAGAGTCAGCTTCCTTGAGGCTCCTTGTTTTGCAGGTGACCTGGAGACGTGAGGTTCCCCTGCCAAGCTGGCCCAGGGAAGAGAGGCGGAGGGCTGGAGGGCACAGCTGGACTCCTGCTCCTGCGGCAGCAGGGACTCGCTGGCCAGAAATGGCCCCGAGGACCCCGGCAAGGGGCTGTGCTCAGTGCTGCAGAGGAAGGCGAACCCCCCCCGGGACCTGTGCCAATCTGCCCGGGGGAAAAAACTCCTTCCTGAGCCCAGCCCTGGTGGCCCGAGCAGGGTCCGGGGAGCTCCTGCGGGGGAGCGCGTTTGGGGTTGGCAGCCAGGGAGCTAGAGAGTGGTTTTATGAGTGTGAGTGAATTTGCTTTTGCAATGAGATGTGTACAGGCATTGCCAGGGCCTGGCTTTACTCTGGAAGTGACTGTTGTTAGCTGCTGCAGAATTGAAGAGACTGTGCTATGAACACCACGCCAATTAGGCTGTCTCCAGACCTGAATCTGCATTAAATCTCGTGCCACACTAGTCTCCTTTTTCCTTTGGAGAAGTAGGATGAGTCTTTGAAATTCTGCTGCATGACTTTATTTTGGGTTGAATTGAAATGCAGTTGTGTCTTTAGCTTTCCTTATTAGCATTCTGCTGGAATAGTGTCAGATCCAGGAGGATTAACCTTCCTCCTTGTTTTGTTCTCTGTGTTGATTTTGGAGAGGAAGGTGTGTTGTCTGTCTTGTGGTGTTGTGTGGTGTTCAGAAGATGCTTGAAACGTTGCTCTTGTCTGTGATCAAGCTCTTTCCCTCAGTGTAATCCCTTTGGACAGCACTGCCAGTAGTGTGCGTACGTTTCTGAGCAGCCTGCAGGTGTTTGATCTCCTCATGGTAGAGAGAGCACTGCATGGGTGCTGCTCCCAGGAGGAACGCGGTGGGATCCAGGATTTCTGATGGCAAGCGAGATGCTGCAAACTGCCTCCACGTCTCGAGAGGGCCAGAAACTTGCCGCAGTCCCAAGGTGGCAACCTTTCCCTTTTATTTTGCAGTTCTTTGATCGCTTGAAGCTGTTTTGGATGCCGGCGAAACACCAGCCGGATTTCATCTACCTGCGGCACGTGCCCTTGCGAAAGGTGCATTTGTTCACGGTGATCCAGCTGACCTGCCTCGTCCTGCTCTGGACCATCAAGGTGTCCCGTGCCGCCATCATCTTTCCCATGATGGTAAGAGCTGCCGCCGCTCGGCAGCGGGGTGTTTGCAGCGTTGGAGCGAGAGGTGGCATCGTCTCTGAGCTCACCGCATCTTCCCTCTTATTCGTGAAGGTTTTGGCTCTCGTCTTTGTCCGGAAAGCGATGGATTTCTGCTTCTCAAAGCGAGAGCTCGGCTTTCTGGATGACCTTATGCCAGAAAGGAAGAAGAAGTTGGACGATGCCAGAAATGAAGCCGGAGAAGAAGAAGAGGTAAGGCTTGCTGGGTCCTCGGGGCTGGACATCTCCGTCGGGCTGTGAGATTGCCTGTTTCTCTTACAGCTTGCCTGGAAACGTTGGGGGAAGATCAGCACTCAATCGAAATAGATCCCAATAGCCTGGATCCCACGTTGTAACCTTTGTTTCCTCAAGTAGCAGTGAGCTGAACAGTTGAATACAGGTGTAATTTTTAAAACGAGTTGTTTTTCACAAAGGTCATTATCATTATGACGATTATTATTAGATGGTAATGCTGCTGCTGCTGCTGCTGCTGGCAAGATTTGCTCGTAATCGTGTTTTGAACACACAATCCCCCTGCCCCGAAATCTTTGGAGTGAACGGTTTCTCCCCTGCTGCACTAATACCTATAGCTGCCAAGGGGCAGAAGGGGAGGGCAGACTGCTAAGCTTGTGCTGGGCATTCAGCTTATCTCCACTTTGACCAAAGACAGAGAACGTGATTTGTCCCTTTTTAACATCAGGAGTCCAGGAGGGCGATGGAAGCTGCTGCTGCTGCAAGTTCAGTTCAGCTGAACGTGGGGAAGACCAGTGACGTGGATATCCCAAAGCAAGGCAGTGACAGGTAAAGCCCCACCAAGCGCCAGGACCCCCGGCAAGATTAGCTTGAAGGTGTTTGGCAGAGTTTTCTCCACTTGCCTCTTTGTGGGGCATCCCACAGAAACCAGCAGGCAGCTTGGTGGGAAAATCAAATTCGGGGGCAGGGCTGCAGGAGGTGATCGCAGGGCTCTGACCCCAAGCAGAGTGGCTGCAGCACTCGCGTTTGACCCCCAAACCTTGCATCATCAGTGCCTTTACGGTAGCTGGAGATCCTCATGCTTACACATGAGGAGTTGCAGGTGTGATCTGTACCAGCAGTGGCTTGGGAACCCGGACTGGGGCTAAACCCCAGCAAGAGCCTTTGCACAGAGCTGTTGCTCTGCGGCTCCCCGGCTTGCCTCCCAAAACTCCTCATCCAGCAAAACCTCCCACGCTTATGTGGAGCTTTGATTCTCGGGGCTCCGCTGTTCCTCTTGCTGATGCTAATGCCCTTGGTGGCATCAGTTCCCATAATCACGGATTGCTATGTAAAATATTTATTGCAGGACTGATCTTTCTGAGATTATTACCCTGGATGAAATGTCACAAACGACCGTATGGAAGGCTCTCACTTTGAAGACAGAAACCCTTTGAATCCAGGGAGGAAAAAGGTAAAGGATTGCACGTGAACGTGACCGTGCTCCTCTGCAAGCGACGGCGCACGCCTACGCTTTTCCCACGCTTTGGCCGGCAAGGCTGAGCAAACGGCCTGTCCCTGGGAACAGGCAGTGAGGACCGTGGCATGCAAACCAGCTCCTCTCTGCTGGGGTGGTCCCCCGAACAGGGCTGAATCAGCAGCAGCTGGCAGGTCTTCCACTGATGATGCTCTCCCTCTTTTTCTCTTCCCTTCGCCTTTCCCCACTCCCGCTTTTCACGTTTAGGAATCTTGACTTTGAAGGAGAGGAGTGAGAGCGTGACTTGGGGATGTGCCAACGGAGACGGAGGGAGAAAGCGCTTTGTTTCAGTTGGAGGATTCCCATTAAAGCCATGCAGACGTTTTCAGTTATCCTTGGTGTGCTTCAGGCATTCAGTATCTCTAGACCAGCAAGCTGAGGTGAACGTCACAGTCAATGGGAGTTTGGTGGTGTTAAGTCTGCGTGCGTACGTGCGTGTGGGGGTGTGGGTTTGTAGTGGTAGAGGGACTGCTACTGCTTTATCATTCAGTGCTGCTCTTTTAATACCTAATTCCTCTTCTTTTTTTTTTTCTCTTTTTTCCAAATGTAAACTGGGAACGTCCAAAATAATTTTCTGTTATATTTGATGCATTCTCCACTTTCTTCTTCATCACGACCGGGTTTTTGTTCTGGTTTGGGGTCCTGGCTTTAATTCACTCTTATGTCTCTTACTGGTACGAGAGGGATGCCCTCTGTGGCAGGGCAGCATAGAGAGCGTCTGAGCAGTTGGCCTAAGGTGAAAGAAAAGCATTTGCTCCCTGCGCTCCAGTTTTACCTCTCTTGGTTTGGTTTGGTTTGGTTTCTTTTTTTTTTTTGCTTTGGCTCTGCCATCAGCCTGGAAGCTGCAAAATGCAGAACTGCCACCTTCTTGTCCCCGGGCTGTAAACTGCATCTAAGGGAGCACTTCAGGTATTTGATTTTGAATACACCGTATGGTCACAGGAGCGGCCAGATGAGACCTGGGGCTCTGTGTCCCTGGGCTGCCCCCTCTGTTGTTCCTCCACTTTCCTTCTGTATTTGGTCTGGCTGAGTTGGAGTTCCTTTACCCCACAGCAGCCCTCGTAGTGCTGTGCTCTGTACTGGTAGCTAGAAAGCTGTTGATAACACAGCAGTGTTTTGGCCATGGCTGAGCAGTGCTGGCACAGCATCGAGGCTGTCTCTCTAACATTCCCCCCCTCCCCAGTAGGCGGGGGGTGGGCAAGATCTTGGGAGGCGAGGTAGCCAGGAAGAAGGCGTACAGGCAGCAAGAAGAGGCATCTAGGTAGCAAGTAAATCTTAGGTCCCTTCAGATGCTGGGGACCCTGCGTTCATGCAGCATTGGGCAGACCCCAGATGGATTTTCCCTTGGCACACTGTACAGATCCTGCCTGTGGAGAAGTTCCTCCTTTTGGTCATTCACGGTGTTATACAACTTTTCTTAGAAGAAAACAACTCTATGCGTAAAGGATGTTCACGCGCGGACTTCTTGCTGTACTTTAGATAACGGCAGGGCCACGCAGGTGGCGTACTCGCTGGTACCAAGCAGGAGCTGCCTGGAGGCTCCTCTGTTACAGTCAACCAGCTCCGTTTATCCTGCGGCCAAGGGACATGTGTAGGGACACAGCCTGAAGGCCACGCTGTAGGTACAGCGCGGCACAGACCTGCACCCGCTCAGGTTAACTGTTAGGTGGATCCCTAAGTCCTGGAGGTACAGTGATCTCCCAGTCAGGATCTCTGCACCAGGCTGTTAAACTGCACGGTAACTCGAGAACCAGAGAAGGTCCAGATCTGGAGGGGATGGTTAAGCACAGGGCCTCACGTTGAACCTCCTCCTCTAAGCTCGTCCTGTGCTTACAGGGTTCTCGAGCCTCTCGGGCATCTCCCAGACTGGCCGGTTACTCCCAGCTCCCTCGTTCCTGCCTTCCCCTGCCTGCCTGCCTGCCCCACTTTGGCCCCTGCAGCAGCACTCAGCTGAGCACCCTCCGTTGCTCCTGGGGAAAGAGCATCCTCCTTGCTCTCCGTGGCGTTCCCCCAGCACACGGTGCTGTAGCAAGGACAAGGCAGTCAGACAGACACAGCCTGTTGAGCAGAGCGTCCTGCACGCAGTGCTTCCGATAGAGCAGCTCAGGAGCAAGGAGGTGAGCTGGGTGTGCTGCCTCTCACAAAGAGCATTTTACATCGGCGACCTTCCCCGCTGGACCCTCTGCAGCCTCTCTTTTTCCCGGCGTTGTAGGTGTTAAGTTGTGTGGTTAAAGGTTCATCTCCACAAACACAGAGGAGGACAAAGGAGCAATGGCAGGCAGGGGAACCCCAGTGACCTAGGCAGAGGCAAGGGAGCACCCTGCTGTGGCTTTTGCCAGGGCTATCGCAGGAGAGGGATCGCCCACATTGCCTGGGTATGAGGCTCACCAGACAAGTATTGACTCTCCCTTGCTCAGCTCACAGACTGACGGGGGGGATGCGCTTCTGTGGCCATGCCCTGCCTCTGAAGCCCGGCCGTAGACAAAAAACTGGCTCAAACTGTGAAGGTTACCAGGCAAGACGTGACGGGGTGCACGTGTGTGGCAAGGTCTGTGCGTGTGAATGTCTGAAACTGAATTCTGAGCTGTCAAGCAGAAGCCTGCTTCTTGCTACACGCAGCCAGCGTGGGCTGGTTGTAAATTTGGGTAACACCTGGAATAAGCAAAAGTGGCATGTCCCGAATCCTACAGTTAATACAGAGCTAGGAGCCAGAAGCCTTAATTCGGAGGCTGATCAGGCCTCGTACTGCTCACATAGACAACTTAGATTGGGAAAAGTGGGGGCGTGGGGTTCCAGAAAGAAGAGGTGGTGGCAAAAAGAAGGGTTCCCAGCAAGAAGAAGGGATCTTGAAGAGAAGAAAGGGACCCAGGAAGGAAAAGGTGAAGATCCTGGCTGGAGGAAATATCCTGGAAGTGGCGGAAGATCTTGGAGACCAGAGAGCCGCGTGGAGACAAGTGCCAGGGGATGCCCAGGGACCTTGACCAGCACCCTGCGAAACTGGTAACGGCGAGCAGCTGCACAGCAGGAACCAAGGTGACGTTCTGCCTGACCTTCCCGGGCCTGCAGTAGCCTCCCTGCTGGGAAGGGGAGTTGGATCAAGCAACTGCAGGATTCAATAGGAATGCATTTCACGAAGGTAAAGAGGACACAGCAGTGGCTTGGAAACGCTGGTTGGTTTAATGGTAAAACTGGAATTATTCTGTGAACTGTGCATTCCTTTTAATATGGACTTAATTTAAAATAGCTGCTTTGAAGTTGTTCTGACTTCACCTTAATCGACACCTGCAATCTTCATCATCTTATCTTCTCCAACAGCGACACCACACCCTGCCCCTCCCCACCCCCTGCAAAAAGAACCCAAAACCAACCCAGGAAAAGAAGGACTTCAAGGGCAAGCTAGGCAGCAAAGTTGTGCGAGATTGGTCAAACTGCTCAAAGTTTGCAGAGAGATTGGAGCTTGCAATTCAGATGTACGTCGCTCAGCATGGGGAGGGTAGTACGCACCTTTCACTGGAGTCAGAGGGAAAAACAGGGAGAAGGGAGCTGCAGCGTAAAGAGTAAAGAAGGACACAACATTCTTAGGAAAACTCTCCTTTTTCTTTCCTTTTCCTTGCTCCTTCGCTTCCAGAACTCCGTGGTCGCAGTTTGTGCTGCCTCACCTCCAGCACAGCGTGCAGAATGAAACGACCGTCACAGAATTCGTCCTCCTGGGGTTCTGCAGCACCCCAGCCCTGCAGCGCTGCCTCTTTGGCCTTTTCTCTGCCCTCTGCTCTGCCACTCTGATGGGAAACGCACTTGTCTTTCTGCTTATCTGCCTGGACTACTGCCTCCACAGCCCCATGTACTTCTTCCTCTGCCACTTCTCCATCGGGGACATCTGCTACGCCTCCAGCAATGTCCCCCGTATGCTAAGGAGCCTCCTTGGACAAGGCAGAACCCTCTCCGTTGCTGGGTGTGGGGCACAGATCCATCTTTATTTAATCTTTGCACTTACAGCGTGCGTGCTGCTGGCCGTGATGTCTCATGTTCGCTACGTGGCAATCTGCCGCCCCCCGCGCTATGCCCTCATCATGATCTGGAGGCTGCGCCTCAGCCTTGCCACGGTTTTGTGGGCTTTGGCGTTCGTATTTGGTACACTGCAAGCCTCTCTGGCTTTACACCTGCCTTTCTGCGGCCCCTGCGAGGTTGTCCACTTCTCCTGTGAAGTTCTTGCTGTCTTAAAGCTGGCCTGCACTGCCGCTCCTGCCAATAAAGTCCTGATCTTTGCTATTTGTGTGTGCTTCTTCCTCTTGCCTTTAGCCTTAATCCTGATTTCCTCCCTGGACACCCCGGCCACCGATCTGCGCATCCGCTCTGTGCCAGGATGGCACGAAACCTTGTCCACGTGTGGCTCCCACCCGACCGTGGTGGGTGTCTTTTATGGAAACGCCATCTTCATGTACGCGGGGCCCGGGAGCGGTAACTCCTCTGGGAGGGAGAAAGTTCTTTCCCTTTTCTGCAGTCTCGTCAGCCCCAGTTTGAACCCCGTCATTTACAGTCGGAGGAACAAGCAGGTGAAGGAAGCCTTGCTGAAGCTTCAGAGAAGGAAGAGGGTCTTTCATTCCGTCTAGCTGGTGCTCTAGGCTTTCACCTGTCTCCTGTCTTTCTGCTCTTTCTTCTTGAGCTCTTGGGGTATTTCTCATGGAATGTTAAGTGGTTAAAACGTAACACAAGACATGGTTATTCAAATGCATTTGTCTCTTGTTTCTCTGTGCAGTCTGATGAATATCATGACACAAAATGACTCATTGTTATTCCTTGTATTGCAGATAACTAATTCTTGTTCCTCAGATGCAGCCGTCCTAGACGGGTAGTATGTTCCACCGGAACCAGGTGGAGAAAGCAGTCTTCTCGGTTCTAGCTAGCAGTCAGGATAAACTACTGTGTAGCAGGGTTTTTTTCTGAATCTACCCATTGATCCAGTAAGATATTCTTTTTCCCTACCGTATTTGTACCTCCTGTTATCCTCAGGATGCTAGAGCTTCAGCTCTACTGTTAGAAAGAAAAAGAGAGAAAACATGCTGCTGCTAATGGGCTTTGCTTCTCAGGAGGGCGAACGAGCCTGTGAAGGGTTTTCCTTCTGCACACTTTTGAGCCTGATACCTCTCATGCAGGAAGTTTCTCTGTTCTGGAGAGTTTTTGCTCAAAGCAGAGCTGGCTTCTCCCCAGGCACTAAGTTTTCCAAGCGGGAAGGGTCTAGGGGTGCGTGGCTTTAAGTAGCTGCCTGGATCCGCATCATAGCTTGTGATTTCATAATGGTCCCTATTGTGTCTCTGGAGTTGGTGCACACTGGGTGCCACTTAGCTCCTCCCGTGAGGGCTACTCCATCAGTCCCTGGGGAATCGGGCCCCCTGACTGACCTGGAGGTTCAGTTGTCCCCAAAACCCAGTGACTGACGTGAGGATGAACCCCAACGGGGGTTACAAAATGACACTTCTGGAAGAGTTACAGGTAGCACGGCCGGGGCTCAAAAGTGCAGTTTTGTGGGTTGGGTTTTTTTTTTCCAGTTTGGAAATCACTTTTTTAGACAGGAACCTCAAGATCAAAGCAGGAGGTGGGTTTGTTTGGTCTGAAACACTCATCCCTCTCCTGCTGTATTAAATACGTCCAGACTCTCGTGGTATACAGTACAGGTGATGTTATGGGCTGTTTTATTTGCGTATGGGAAGAAAAACCTCCTACAAGTCCGTGGTTTTAGGGCTGTGCCTGAAGGAGGAGGAGGCACGCAGAGGCGTGATGGCTCGTGGACTCGCGTGGACGCAGGGGTGGATGATGGCTGGGAGGACGTAAGGGAGCTCTCCACCCCCAGCCCCAACTTTTCCCTTCTTGTCATTGCTAAACAGAGACATGACGAGGAGGCAGTGATTGACCGGGGAAGAAGGAGCAACGCTGTCAGTGTTCGCTATGAGAAGGAGGAGTTGGAAGGTGAGTCTCTGCTGAGATCCTGGTAGAGGAGCCACCAGCCCAGTGCGTTTTCCCATTGCACAAAGTCTCTCCTGTGTGCCTTGTTGGGTGTCACATCATGTGCAGCAAAACGTGCCGCGCTTCTCAATAAAGCAGCACAGTTATTGTCACGTTTTTTACTATTACGGCTTTTTAAACGGAGGGAAGAAGCCCCCCGGGAGGCCACGGTGTGAGTTGTAGCCATGGGGCTCGATAATTCACGGCTTTTTTTCTCGCAGAGGCTGCTCCTGGCTTGGAGAGGTCAGGAGAATCATGTCAGGAGAATCATTTCAGGGCTGCAGACGCGGGGCTGTGATTTTCTTTTTTTGTTCTGGAGTTCATTACGATGTGACTGATTTGATCGTCTCTTGTCGCCTCATGCCGTACAGCGATTTTGAAAAGAATTAGCTTGTGTTGCTGCTTAATGAGCAAGTCTGAGTGTTGTCCAGCCGAAGCTGGAATTTGAGAAGAGGTCCGGTACTCTGGGGGCACTTTTAGATGACCCGGAGCCAACACTTGTTGTTGCTGTGCTGTTGCAAAGCTCGAGTAAAATAGGCTTGGAAAAAAGGAGGTCCAGTGAAAATAACATTAAGGGAAGCTGGCGTTGCTCCTGGGATTTAACCGTGGCTTAGCAAGGCACCGGCCACCTCAACCATTGCCGCAATGCCGAGAGTGCTGCAAAAAACGCTGCTTTTTCGCAGGCCACCGGACCCTGTACGTGGGCGCGCGGATGCCACTGGTTAGGCAGAGCCACCGGCATCACCGACGCCACAGCCAGAAGCATGGGGAAGGGGAACGGGAGAAGGACTCTGCCCCGACGGAGCAGGGCTACCACTGTAAGTCCCACCGCGGCATTCGCTAAACTCCTGGGGGCAGCGTGGGCGCTGGGGCCTTCTGCAAGCAGGTCCCCGTGGCTAGTTTGAGTGAGTTGCTGTTCTTCCGAGGGAAAGTAGTGGCCTTATTGCGCAACGCCCTCTTTTTCCTAAGTTTTACTTTTTTTTTTTTTTTTTTTTTTTTTTTTAATGCAGTTAAATGCCTAATGGGTTTAGGCTCGTCTTCCTTAGAGGGATCCTGGCTTTAAAAATGGCAATGTGGGGAAGGAAAGCAGCCCATCCTTATGCAGAGGTGGACTAGATGCTTCTCCTTCTCCACGGCTGTGTGCAAGCCCAGACAGACGCAGGGGAGAGGGGCCAGCCCAGTGTTTATGGCTGCACTGGTGCTGATGGCCACTTTGCACGTGAGCGTGACGAGCTGTGTTCAGGCGCGGTAACGGGATGGGTCTTTGCCTTCTGCCCCCAGGCTCCCCGTCCCAGCGGGTGCAGTTCATTCTCAGGACCAAGGAGGACGAGCAGCACGTCCCTCACCACTTGTTCTCCGAGCTGGATGAGATCTGCGTAAAAGAGGGCCGAGATGCCGAGTGGAAGGAAACGGCAAGGTAAATCCCCGCTGCTTGGCTGCGGTGGGAGAGGAGTCCCCGCACCGGCAGCGCCCGTGGGCTCTGCTTTCTCCTCTCCAGGACGCGAAGCTTTTGCAGCTGCAGGTGGCGGCACGAGGAGCCTTGTCCTCTTGCCACCCCGTGGCTCTGTCAAAAGGGTTGCAGAGCTGGGGCTGTTTTCTTGCAATGGGGCTGATCGCACCCGATGTCCGCAGGTGGCTGAAGTTTGAGGAGGACGTGGAAGACGGCGGCGAGCGCTGGAGCAAGCCCTACGTTGGCACGCTGTCCTTGCACAGCCTCTCCGAGCTGAGGAGCTGCATCAGCAAGGGGTCGGTGCTGCTGGACATTTGTGCCAACAGCATCGAAGAGATTGCAGGTACCGTGGGCGCTGCATCCCTCCGGGAACAGCCGAGCTCAGCTCGCCACGGTGCTCTTCACTCCCAAATCAAACCCTGCCCCAATGGCACGTCCTTTTCCAGAAGTGCCACTGTGTTTTTCTCATGAGCTGTTTTTGGATGTAGACTGGGCGTGCAACATCGCACCCTTTTTTTATTCCAATACGGGGTCCTTTTGAAAGCAGTCTGTGGGGTTGGAGAAGCCACTAGAGAATATTCTGCAGCCAAAAAGGAGCGTGTGTCAGGGCTTAGCAGGCTGCTCTTAGAAATACGGAGTCTGCGTAAGAGCTGAACCTCCTTAAAGGAACTATTTCTTACAAGCTGTTTCCTCGCATTCTTTTTTTTACTTTTGCCTTAACATCCAGCTTTTAAGAGTTTTAAGGCAGAGTTTATCTGGCGATGACCAAGCAGTGTATTTCTGTGGGGAAGATACTTGAAGTTAATTGCAAAAGCCGCTTTGGAGAAGTTATCTTTGACTGGCGGCAGGTCTCCATTCAGCCCTTTCAAGGGCTGGAGAAGTCGGAGCCGTTCTTAGCACGTTTCTCCCTGGGCTCGGCAAATTGCACTCGATCAGCACGGGAAACTCTGGGAACGTCTGTGCTATAGATTGCTTATAATTTGGGTAAACGTGTAGAGTCAGAAAGGCCAGGTCGGGCAAGAAAATTGCGTTATTTAGAATGGGAAATATTTATCTTAGCGGAATGATGAATAAGCACTTGGGTGATGTTTCTTAGCAAAAGAAAATTCTCGTTTTCGCTGCAAAGGCTGAACATTATTAAAAAGCCTTGCTATGCAAGGCTGAGCCGGCATTAGGGTACAGCCTGTGTGGCACAGCCTTCCCTGGGGGCTTTGGGGGTCGGGACTTGTTGGGGTTTCTGCTCTGATGGCTTTGTTTCCCTTTGCCATCCTCAGATATGATCCTGGCCCAGCAAGAACAGTCCACGGAGTTTGACGAGCACACGCGGGCGCGAGTTCGAGAAGTCCTTTTGAGGAAGCACCACCATCAGAACGAGAAGACAACCACCCTTCTCCCCGCTGTCTGCTCGTTTGCTGATGTGAGCAAGAGGCAGTCAGACCTGCACCTCCTCTACAAGCCAGGTGAGGGTTTCTGCAGGGCTGTGGCCCCATTAGACTTGTCCGGGCAAAGGAGAAGCGTCCCAGTTGCTCCTTGTCCATCTTTCTGAGTGTCTTTCTTTTTCCTACCAGCCCAAACAATCACCCCTTGTCCTTCTCCCACCGCTGCGGAAGCTAAAGATGGGGTGAACCCTGAGAGCGGAGCAATGGATTTAAGCAAGGTGAGACACTCGTAGCTTTCTTACGCCTTTAGGGCCAGATTTGCTCTTGCAAACTTGGCTGCAGAGTGTGCTGCAGAGTGCTGTGGGCTTTGCTTTTGGGGTAATTGCCTGAAAATCGCTTGTCGTGCCCAGGCGGAGCTGCACTTCATGAAGAAAATCCCCACCGGGGCTGAAGCATCCAACGTGCTCATAGGAGAGCTGGATTTCCTTCACCAGCCCATCGTGGCATTTGTCCGCCTGAGCCCGGCTGTCCTCCTCTCAGGCATGACGGAAGTTCCCATCCCAACAAGGTGCGAATGAGAAGCGCAAATTTTTTCCGTAAAAAAGACACCCAACCAAACATCAAGTTGCAGGCATCAGTTTGGTGTCCCAAGGGAACAAGGCTAGTGGGAGGGGGAGCAAGCACGTTTCCCCCACCCACATCTCCTCGCCTTCGTTTCTCCATTCCCTGCTGTAGCTTTTAAACCCATTGGCCAATTGTAATGAAAGTTGGCCCCCAAATTAAATTTGCCGTCGGTTTTGAAGAATTTCAAATTCATCGCGGCGTCGCTGAGCCTACGTGTCCCGTCTTGAGCCATGCTCTGGGCTGGGAGCTGCCAGGGCTTTCCTTGGGTGCTCTTGGAGCAAGGACACCTTCTCTCTCTCATTTTGTTTTTCTTGCCCAGGTTCCTGTTTGTTTTGCTTGGACCAGAAGGAAAAGCCCATCAGTACCATGAGATCGGCAGGTCCATGGCCACTATCATGACGGATGAGGTGCGACAAGATGAGATAGCTCCGGGTCATTTTTGCCTTTCTTCAGCTCTCCCTGTCTCTGAAGTAGTGAGGAAGAGGATTTGCTGTCCCAGCTGCCCGCAGCTCTCCAAATAGCCCAGCCCTCTTTCTCACCCCAAAGCAAACACGCAGCTTTGCATCACCCCACATCCTGGAGGCTGAAATCCCACCCGGGGTGCATCCTGCACCTCATCCTTCTCGCCGGGTTCCCCAGCACGCTGTCCCCAGTGGTGGCATTGCCAGGGCCAGTAAAACTTCTCTTGCTCTTTAAGCAGAAGGGTATGGTGTGCCATGGGGGACGGGGGCCTCGTGGGGGAGATGATTACAAATGCCCCGATGCACAGATTTTTCCTTTTGGGGGCATATTTCCTGCCCTTTCCAGCAGGAAATTTTGGGGAGAAAGCCTTGCGTTTAGCCAAGAGCTTATTGCACTGGTTAGGACATCCGAGCTGGGTTGTCCTCTCACCAGGTTGTCTTCTATTGGCAGGTTTTCCGTGACGTTGCCTATAAAGCCAAGAACGGGGCTGACCTCGTGGCTGGCATCGACGAGTTTCTGGGTCAGGTCACGGTCTTGCCGCCAGGAGAGTGGGATCCATCGATCCGAATCGAGCCCCCGAAAAACGTCCCTTCACAGGTGGGAGGCGCGAGGGGGACGGGCAGGACGGCTGGGGATGCTGTTCAGGGGCCCAAATTCACAAGGTCCCACTCTGACACAGTCACAGAGCCAGACCAGACGCAAAACAAGCCAGCGGTTACAAGTCCATAGCTTTATCTTACTTCCATTTTAACAGGAAAAAAGGAAGATGCCAGGAGCTCTTGATGACAGTGCTTCTCACAGCACGCTGGAGAAACACAGTGGCCCTGAACTGCAGCGGACGGGAAGGTGGGAGCTTTAATAGTTTGGGGTTTTTTTTCTGTTTGCCTCTCAAATCTGAGCAGGCACCTTCCCTTCTAGCAGGTCTTTGGGGTTAGCTGGTTCAGTGAAGGGGCTCCACATTGCCAGCTTGGTCCCCTGGGCTGGGCAGGGGGGAGATCTGGGCGGCTGGGCTCAGCCCCAGCCATCACCATTGCATGCAGGTTTCCTTGATTTGGGATGAAGGAGGGTGCTTCTTTTTAGCCACGAAAGTTACTCTGTGCTTGTGATTGCCCTTCTGCAGCAAAGCAAAGTCAACGTGTTCCTCCAAGAGAACAGACTCTCTTCTTTTTCCTTCCTGCAGGCTCTTTGGAGGTTTGAGCCTGGATGTGAAGCGGAAAGCCCCGTGGTTCTGGAGCGACTTCCGGGATGGTCTGAGCCTGCAGTGCCTGGCGTCCTTCCTCTTCCTCTACTGTGCCTGCATGTCCCCTGTCATCACCTTTGGGGGACTGCTGGGGGAGGCGACCAATGGCCACATAGTGAGCACCTCTCTCTGTTGGGGGGCATGGGGGAGGATCAAACTCAGGCCAAAGTCCTTGCTGCAGTGAATTGGCTTTGGTTTTTGTTTCTCCCTAACGCTTTATTTACTCACGGCTGCCTCTCTTCCCCGGACAGAGTGCCATGGAGTCGCTGCTGGGCGCGTCCATGGCCGGCGTGGTGTATTGCCTCTTTGCCGGCCAACCTCTCACCATCCTCGGCAGCACCGGACCCGTCCTCGTGTTTGAGAAGATCCTCTACAAGTTCTGCAAGTAAGGCTGGCTGCCGCAGCTGGGTGCTGTGAGAGCCTTCAGAAGGGGGCAGTGATGGAGAAAAGATGCTTTTCTTTTCTTTTTCTTAGGGGTAGTTGCTAGATTTTAGTGACAGTCCTTTTGTTGCGATGGCTTTGGTGGGAGATAAACCACCCTTGTTGCCATAAGGTTTATTATTAAGCCCCAGCTTGCTGGCAGCAGGTGACTGGGTGCAAACCCAGCTGGTTTCAGTGTTAGGGCGTCAGGGTGATGTGGGAGAACACCACCTGGCCCAAGAGGGACCTGACCTCAGGCAGCCTCCAAGGTGTTAACACAAGATCCTTGTTAAACAGTGGTAACTAAATAATTGGCCTCTCCTCCTGTGGGTCTACCCCCTGCACCACAGCCCCGAGGCTCTCTGTAGTAGTACGTGGAAACTGCATTTCCCATCCGCAGCCTTGACACGCTCCAAAATTGCTCCCCGCTTTCCCCGAAGGCAGGCATGGCTCAGGGCCTCTTGCTGGCCTTTCCAGCCTTTGTTTCATTTTGCTTTCCCAGGGAGTACACGCTCTCCTATCTGTCTCTGCGGGCGTGCATTGGGCTGTGGACCGCCTTCTTGTGCATAGTGCTGGTGGCCACCGACGCCAGCTGTTTGGTGTGCTACGTCACCCGCTTCACGGAAGAAGCCTTTGCCTCCCTCATCTGCATCATCTTCATCTACGAGGCTCTGGAGAAGCTGAGTCACCTGCGAGACACCTACCCTGTGCACATGCACAGCAAGCTGGACTTCCTCACCAGCTACTAGTGGGTTTCTTTCCCCCTGAGAAAGCTGCTGCCCCTTGGCAGGAGCTCCGGGCTGCACCTCCATCGCCTTTCCCTTACCCCTGTCTTGGCTTCTCTCCTGCCAGCTGTAAGTGTGAGGCACCGACCCATCCCAGCAACGAAACGCTGCGTTTCTGGGCGAGCAACAAGATCAACGTGTCTGGCATCGCCTGGGAAAACCTCACGGTGACCGTAAGTGCCCCGAGCCACTGCTTCCTCGCGCCGTGGCCATGGGGTCCAGGGGCATTTGCATGGTGCAGAAGTCAGAGCCCTTCAGGGAATGATGGGCTTCAAACTGTGCTAGTGCTGCTCGGAAAAGTCCTTGCTTAAATCTAGCGTGTGGTTTTAACCCGCTTGGTCCTGGGGAGGAGAGTCCACCTTGTCCCAGTCTACCTGGTCCCCAACGTTGTGGGTAGCAAGCGTCCCCCTCAGGCCTGTTGCAGGACAGTATTTCTGACTGGGAGGAAGGTTAAGTAGTGGGTGGTTTGATTATTGTAGAAGTTGTAGGACTTAAGTTGATGCTTGAAAGATAGTAATTGGCCTCCTTAATGGGTTCCTAGTATCTCCAGGCCTTGCTTTCTCGTTCAGTGCTGTCTGTAGGTACATGCATAAATTTGCATGTCTGAGCAGCCTCTCAGGCTGTTGTTGCTGGAAGCAGAGCCCGGGCCTAGGGCGGCAGGCTCTTATGGTGGCCTTCAGGCCCTCTTGGCCAGGTTCTGCGAGCCCTCCCCTGGGACGGGATGATTTGTCTCTTCTCCTCCTTTCCTACCATGGTTGTCTTTAGCCCTCCTTCCCTCTTCCCTCTCTCTCTATCCCCAAGAGTTTCCAGTGTTTCCTCTTCCCTCTGGTGTCTTCTCTAGCCACGATTGCTCAAATGGCAGGCAGAGGACGTGCCGAGGGTGTGTGGTATGGTGTCCCCTCACATCTCATTTCTCCGCTCTGTAGTTCGATGTGTCACTTGTTCAGCTGCTGCTGCTGCTCATTAAATATAATGAGCAGGAGCTCATATAATAAATTAAATATAATTGGCAGGAGCAGTTACAGGGTCGTGGATCTTGGACCAAGATCCTCAAAACCCCCTGGCTATGCGAGGTTTCCCTGCCGCACGTGCACTGCCTTTGTGTCCTGACGCTCTGTTTCTCCAGGAATGTCGGTATTTGCGTGGGGAGTTTCAAGGACCTGCCTGTGGACGCGACGGCCCCTACACGCCTGACGTGTTCCTCTGGTGCTGCATCCTCTTCTTCGCCACCTTTGCCCTGTCAAGCTTCTTGAAGAAGTTTAAAACCAGCCACTACTTTCCAACCAGAGTAAGTAGAAGATGGTGGCCAGCGTCCATCTCCACACTCGTTTCCCAAAATGGCTTTCCCGGAGCACTAAGCAGTATTTGCCCCGCCTTGGTCAAGCTGGGAAACGTTGGCATTTGCAGGCCAAGCTCTCCAAGAGCTTGGATGTCCCGCACTCATTTCCATGAGTGCAAAATCATCGTAGCATTTCCCACCTGCCTCGTGACCTGCCCCAGATTGAAGATTTTGGGGGTTTGATTTTTTTTTAATTTTTTTTTTTTCCTCCTCAGGTAGTAGGAAGTCAGGTTTCCCAAAGTTTTGGGGTTTGGGGTTTTTTTTCCTTACCTTCTGTGCATTATGTGCTCGAGCGGAAAGTAGAGTCAAATGAGGAGCTTCCTTTTGAGGACTAAAGGATGCCTCAGTGCCTTGTTGCCATTGTAGCTGTGAGTGTAGCTGTAGTGGCAGGCATCTGTTTTCTTATTTTTAATGTTATTTTTATTATTTTTAGGTTTTGACTTAAACCAACCCTTGTCCGCCTAATTAAGCTTTTTTTATTGTCTGACACCAGATCTCACAGGGACAAACACAGCAACAGTATCTAAGCAAGGGATCAGGCTGCACGTGCTCAGAGGGGTGGTGGGATCTGGTTAACCAGCCTTAATGTTGTGGATGTCTGCAACTCTTGCATCTCACGTTACGGCCCTGTTTGCCATGCCCCTTTCACCTCTGGTTCCTTGCCCCAGGTACGGTCCACAGTGAGCGACTTTGCTGTTTTCCTCACCATCGTCATCATGGTGCTCCTTGACTTTGTGGTTGGGATCCCATCGCCGAAGCTCCAGGTCCCCCATGCGTTCAAGGTAATGGGGTGTTTTGGCAGGTGGGGGTGCCACAAGGTGATGCCGGGGCAGGGCAGGGCTGAGTCTGGAGGAGATGCTGGTGGTGTGACCATCTCCTCTTCCACCTCCAAGTGCCTTGCTTCCTCCTGGAAAGGAGAAGATGGCCCCAAAACTAGATGCCTACAGGAGAAGTATCTAGAGGTGCTTGCAAAGAGGAGACTGGCACTGCTGAAGCCCACGGGAGAGGGGGACATGAAGCCAGGGCTGGGAGGTGCTCTGACACAGGGAGGGAGGGGAAAATGAAAGCCAGTGGAGTGCCTGGGCTGGGAGACGATGCTGATGTGTGGGCTTTGTTGCAGCCTACCAGAGACGACCGCGGGTGGTTCATCAACCCCATAGGACCCAACCCTTGGTGGACGGTGTTGGCTGCGCTCGTCCCAGCTCTGCTCTGCACCATCTTGATATTCATGGACCAGCAGATCAGTGCCGTTATTGTGAACAGGAAGGAGCACAAGCTGAAGGTAAGGGCCTGTGAGAGATGACCCCAGCCCCTTCTGGGCTGCAGGTCTGGGGAGAAGCTCTTATTCCCGATGCTTTCTGAAGGCATTGGTTTGGGACAAGGTCAGGCTGCATGGCAGGATGCTCTCCTGGATTAGCGATGATGCAGGGAGCAAGTGACAGGGCAGTTCAGATGAGCAACCTTTTGGAGGAGCAAATTAATCTTGGAGCAATACAGAAGCGCGTTTTTGTTTTAAAATGGCAGCAGCAGCAGGTGCGGGGAATGAATTGTTTTGATGCGCTGCCAGGGATAACTCAGAGTCACACCTTCCTTGCAAGTGGTAGAATTTTCTTTGTGAGTGAAAAAAATGGTTGGGTGGTTTTGGGTTGTGGGTGGGTTTTTTTTGGAGAAGTATGTATCGCACAAGCTCCCCATATCCCTTGTGTCTGAACTCCTGCCAGATTTTCATGCCAGGTGCTTGTGCAAAGCCTGCATACACCCTTACTCGTTTCCATTTCTTGTTTTAAATTTTGAAGAAGTTGACTTGTGCTCGAGCAGGGTTTGAGTCTGACTTGCGACGTTCTCCTTGCTCTTGTGCTATGGGATGCTCTGTTTCTTGTTTTCCTGCCTGCAGAAAGGATGCGGGTACCACCTGGACCTTTTTGTGGTGGCCGTGATGCTCGGGGTGTGCTCTGTGATGGGGCTGCCCTGGTTTGTGGCTGCGACCGTCCTGTCCATCACCCACGTGAATAGCCTCAAAGTAGAGTCTGACTGCTCAGCTCCAGGAGAACAACCCAAGTTTCTGGGGATACGAGAGCAGAGAGTCACTGGCTTGCTGATCTTTGTGCTCATGGGCTGCTCCGTCTTCTTCACTTCCGTGTTAAAGGTGAGAGGAAAATGCAAACCACCCAACAACCGCGAGCTTGTTGGAGGTTACCGAAAAACAGTCCCCTCTCTGCAGGCCTGAGTAGTTAGTTGTGGAGCGGAGGAGGAGGAGGTGATCCCAACCCTTGGGGCTTGACCCACGGTGGGAACCAGCCTCCGTTAGGCTTTGCAGCCCTTCAGGCCCCCGTTTGGTGTGCTCGAGGCGAGCGAGCAACGCAACTGCTTGAATTTTCGGGTGCCTTTCAGGCCCGCCCATGTTTATGGGTTACAGTTGAGCATATTCAGACCAGCACATCTGCTCTCTTTCAAACAGGCAGCCCTTTACTGGCTGCAATTTGCTCCCCAAACGCCCCGGAGCAGCCGTTCCCAGGAGCTAAACAGACTGAGGTCATCCCCGTGGGCTTCCTTGCACGTTCCTCCCACAAAGTAATCTCGTCTCTAGGCTAAAAGGAGGCCTGTGGCCTTTGCCTGTTGCCCCAAGAATAGGCAGAAGTGTTTTTCTACCGCCACAGAATGCGGCATAGGGTAGCACGGGTGAAATCGCCTATTTTCCTCCAACCTTTCTGGAAAATAGGATTATTCTGAGGAGAGGTAACTCCCAAGTTCAGCCTAAAGCAGAGCCTTAGCTCACTCGTGCGCACAAAATCTTTAATGGTTAAAATCTGACCCATCTCTAAGCCTGAACGGAAGCTGGAAAGCTTCAAGCAATTTTAGGCAGTGCCTGCGGAAGAGGGTGGTAATACTGAAAATGCAATATAGAAAAAGAAACGATTGCATTTTTTTTTTTTTTTCTTTTTCCCCCCAGTTTATACCAATGCCTGTGCTTTATGGCGTCTTTCTCTACATGGGTGTGTCGTCGCTCAGAGGAATTCAGGTACGGACTCTTTTACAGCGTGCAGCATGTCGGCTCCCTGGTATTTTGTCTCCGTAGCAGCAGGGAAAAAAGCAGTAGCATGGGAAGAACTTCTCGCAGAGCAAGCAATGAAACTCTCTTGTGTAAGAAAAAGATTGGTGGAGGCACAGGAGGTATATAGGGCTGGGAGGACCAGGCAAGTTCAGCGCTCTCTGTTTCAGGGTTTAGGGCCGGTCAGTGTTTGGTTACGTGAAAGCGGGGGAATTCAGTGCAAAGGGAAGGCAGTTTCTACCACTGGTGGAAATCCTCGCTGGGGGATTCAGTGGGCCAAGAAATGCTAATAATGGAATGGCATGGAATAGTTGCCGTTTGGTGGGCATCTCTCAGGGGCAAGCCGGTTGATAGATGGAGCGAAGGGAAAATGGGTGCTGCTCCCAGGAGGAACGCGGTGGGATCCAGGATTTCTGACGGCAAGCGAGATGCTGCAAACTGCCTCCACGTCTCGAGAGGGCCAGAAACTTGCCGCAGTCCCAAGGTGGCAACCTTTCCCTTTTATTTTGCAGTTCTTTGATCGCTTGAAGCTGTTTTGGATGCCGGCGAAACACCAGCCGGATTTCATCTACCTGCGGCACGTGCCCTTGCGAAAGGTGCATTTGTTCACGGTGATCCAGCTGACCTGCCTCGTCCTGCTCTGGACCATCAAGGTGTCCCGTGCCGCCATCATCTTTCCCATGATGGTAAGAGCTGCCGCCGCTCGGCAGCGGGGTGTTTGCAGCGTTGGAGCGAGAGGTGGCATCGTCTCTGAGCTCACCGCATCTTCCCTCTTATTCGTGAAGGTTTTGGCTCTCGTCTTTGTCCGGAAAGCGATGGATTTCTGCTTCTCAAAGCGAGAGCTCGGCTTTCTGGATGACCTTATGCCAGAAAGGAAGAAGAAGTTGGACGATGCCAGAAATGAAGCCGGAGAAGAAGAAGAAGAGGTAAGGCTTGCTGGGTCCTCGGGGCTGGACATCTCCGTCGGGCTGTGAGATTGCCTGTTTCTCTTACAGCTTGCCTGGAAACGTTGGGGGAAGATCAGCACTCAATCGAAATAGATCCCAATAGCCTGGATCCCACGTTGTAACCTTTGTTTCCTCAAGTAGCAGTGAGCTGAACAGTTGAATACAGGTGTAATTTTTAAAACGAGTTGTTTTTCACAAAGGTCATTATCATTATGACGATTATTATTAGATGGTAATGCTGCTGCTGCTGCTGCTGGCAAGATTTGCTCATAATCGTGTTTTGAACACACAATCCCCCTGCCCCGAAATCTTTGGAGTGAACGGTTTCTCCCCTGCTGCACTAATACCTATAGCTGCCAAGGGGCAGAAGGGGAGGGCAGACTGCTAAGTTTGTGCTGGGCATTCAGCTTATCTCCACTCTGACCAAAGACAGAGAACGTGATTTGTCCCTTTTTAACATCAGGAGTCCAGGAGGGCGATGGAAGCTGCTGCTGCTGCAAGTTCAGTTCAGCTGAACGTGGGGAAGACCAGTGACGTGGATATCCTAAAGCAAGGCAGTGACAGGTAAAGCCCCACCAAGGGCCAGGACCCCCGGCAAGATTAGCTTGAAGGTGTTTGGCAGAGTTTTCTCCACTTGCCTCTTTGTGGGGCATCCCACAGAAACCAGCAGGCAGCTTGGTGGGAAAATCAAATTCGGGGGCAGGGCTGCAGGAGGTGATCGCAGGGCTCTGACCCCAAGCAGAGTGGCTGCAGCACTCGCGTTTGACCCCCAAAGCTTGCATCATCAGTGCCTTTACGGTAGCTGGAGATCCTCATGCTTACACATGCGGAGTTGCAGGCGTGATCTGTACCAGCAGTGGCTTAGGAACCCGGACCGGGGCTAAACCCCAGCAAGAGCCTTTGCACAGAGCTGTTGCTCTGCGGCTCCCCGGCTTGCCTCCCAAAACTCCTCATCCAGCAAAACCTCCCACGCTTATGTGGAGCTTTGATTCTCGGGGCTCTGCTGTTCCTCTTGCTGATGCTAATGCCCTTGGTGGCATCAGTTCCCATAATCACGGATTGCTATTTAAAATATTTATTGCAGGACTGATCTTTCTGAGATTATTACCCTGGATGAAATGTCACAAACGACCGTATGGAAGGCTCTCACTTTGAAGACAGAAACCCTTTGAATCCAGGGAGGAAAAAGGTAAAGGATTGCACGTGAACGTGACCGTGCTCCTCTGCAAGCGACGGCGCACGCCTACGCTTTTCCCACGCTTTGGCCGGCAAGGCTGAGCAAACGGCCTGTCCCTGGGAACAGGCAGTGAGGACCGTGGCATGCAAACCAGCTCCTCTCTGCTGGGGTGGTCCCCCGAACAGGGCTGAATCAGCAGCAGCTGGCAGGTCTTCCACTGATGATGCTCTCCCTCTTTTTCTCTTCCCTTCGCCTTTCCCCACTCCCGCTTTTCACGTTTAGGAATCTTGACTTTGAAGGAGAGGAGTGAGAGCGTGACTTGGGGATGTGCCAACGGAGACGGAGGGAGAAAGCGCTTTGTTTCAGTTGGAGGATTCCCATTAAAGCCATGCAGACGTTTTCAGTTATCCTTGGTGTGCTTCAGGCATTCAGTATCTCTAGACCAGCAAGCTGAGGTGAACGTCACAGTCAATGGGAGTTTGGTGGTGTTAAGTCTGCATGCGTACGTGCATGTGGGGGTGTGGGTTTGTAGTGGTAGAGGGACTGCTACTGCTTTATCATTCAGTGCTGCTCTTTTAATACCTAATTCCTCTTCTTTTTTTTTTTCTCTTTTTTCCAAATGTAAACTGGGAACGTCCAAAATAATTTTCTGTTATATTTGATGCATTCTCCACTTTCTTCTTCATCACGACCGGGTTTTTGTTCTGGTTTGGAGTCCTGGCTTTAATTCACTCTTATGTCTCTTACTGGTACGAGAGGGATGCCCTCTGTGGCAGGGCAGCATAGAGAGCGTCTGAGCAGTTGGCCTAAGGTGAAAGAAAAGCATTTGCTCCCTGCGCTCCAGTTTTACCTCTCTTGGTTTGGTTTGGTTTGGTTTCTTTTTTTTTTTTGCTTTGGCTCTGCCATCAGCCTGGAAGCTGCAAAATGCAGAACTGCCACCTTCTTGTCCCCGGGCTGTAAACTGCATCTAAGGGAGCACTTCAGGTATTTGATTTTGAATACACCGTATGGTCACAGGAGCGGCCAGATGAGACCTGGGGCTCTGTGTCCCTGGGCTGCCCCCTCTGTTGTTCCTCCACTTCCCTTCTGTATTGGGTCTGGCTGAGTTGGAGTTCCTTTACCCCACAGCAGCCCTCGTAGTGCTGTGCTCTGTACTGGTAGCTAGAAAGCTGTTGATAACACAGCAGTGTTTTGGCCATGGCTGAGCAGTGCTGGCACAGCATCGAGGCTGTCTCTCTAACATTCCCCCCCTCCCCAGTAGGCGGGGGGTGGGCAAGATCTTGGGAGGCGAGGTAGCCAGGAAGAAGGCGTACAGGCAGCAAGAAGAGGCATCTAGGTAGCAAGTAAATCTTAGGTCCCTTCAGACGCTGGGGACCCTGCGTTCATGCAGCATTGGGCAGACCCCAGATGGATTTTCCCTTGGCACATTGTACAGATCCTGCCTGTGGAGAAGTTCCTCCTTTTGGTCATTCACGGTGTTATACAACTTTTCTTAGAAGAAAACAACTCTATGCATAAAGGATGTTCACGCGCGGACTTCTTGCTGTACTTTAGATAACGGCAGGGCCGTGCAGGTGGCGTAATCGCTGGTACCAAGCAGGAGCTGCCTGGAGGCTCCTCTGTTACAGTCAACGAGCTCCGTTTATCCTGCGGCCAAGGGACATGTGTAGGGACACAGCCTGAAGGCCACGCTGTAGGTACAGCGCAGCACAGACCTGCACCCGCTCAGGTTAACTGTTAGGTGGATCCCTAAGTCCTGGAGGTACAGTGATCTCCCAGTCAGGATCTCTGCACCAGGCTGTTAAACTGCACGGTAACTCGGGAAGCAGAGAAGGTCCAGATCTGGAGGGGATGGTTAAGCACAGGGCCTCATGTTGAACCTCCTCCTCTAAGCTTGTCCTGTGCTTACAGGGTTCTCGAGCCTCTCGGGCATCTCCCAGACTGGCCGGTTACTCCCAGCTCCCTCGTTCCTGCCTTCCCCTGCCTGCCTGCCTGCCCCACTTTGGCCCCTGCAGCAGCACTCAGCTGAGCACCCTCCGTTGCTCCTGGGGAAAGAGCGTCCTCCTTGCTCTCCGTGGCGTTCCCCCAGCACACGGTGCTGTAGCAAGGACAAGGCAGTCAGAGACAGACACAGCCTGTTGAGCAGAGCGTCCTGCACGCAGTGCTTCCGATAGAGCAGCTCAGGAGCAAGGAGGTGAGCTGGGTGTGCTGCCTCTCACAAAGAGCATTTTACATCGGCGACCTTCCCCGCTGGACCCTCTGCAGCCTCTCTTTTTCCCGGCGTTGTAGGTGTTAAGTTGTGTGGTTAAAGGTTCATCTCCACAAACACAGAGGAGGACAAAGGAGCAGTGGCAGGCAGGGGAACCCCAGTGACCTAGGCAGAGGCAAGGGAGCACCCTGCTGTGGCTTTTGCCAGGGCTGTCGCAGGAGAGGGATCGCCCACATTGCCTGGGTATGAGGCTCACCAGACAAGTATTGACTCTCCCTTGCTCAGCTCACAGACTGACGGGGGGGATGCGCTTCTGTGGCCATGCCCTGCCTCTGAAGCCCGGCCGTAGACAAAAAACTGGCTCAAACTGTGAAGGTTACCAGGCAAGACGTGACGGGGTGCACGTGTGTGGCAAGGTCTGTGCGTGTGAATGTCTGAAACTGAATTCTGAGCTGTCAAGCAGAAGCCTGCTTCTTGCTACACGCAGCCAGCGTGGGCTGGTTGTAAATTTGGGTAACACCTGGAATAAGCAAAAGTGGCATGTCCCGAATCCTACAGTTAATACAGAGCTAGGAGCCAGAAGCCTTAATTCGGAGGCTGATCAGGCCTCGTACTGCTCACATAGACAACTTAGATTGGGAAAAGTGGGGGCGTGGGGTTCCAGAAAGAAGAGGTGGTGGCAAAAAGAAGGGTTCCCAGCAAGAAGAAGGGATCTTGAAGAGAAGAAAGGGACCCAGGAAGGAAAAGGTGAAGATCCTGGCTGGAGGAAATATCCTGGAAGTGGCGGAAGATCTTGGAGACCAGAGAGCCGCGTGGAGACAAGTGCCAGGGGATGCCCAGGGACCTTGACCAGCACCCTGCGAAACTGGTAACGGCGAGCAGCTGCACAGCAGGAACCAAGGTGACGTTCTGCCTGACCTTCCCGGGCCTGCAGTAGCCTCCCTGCTGGGAAGGGGAGTTGGATCAAGCAACTGCAGGATTCAATAGGAATGCATTTCACGAAGGTAAAGAGGACACAGCAGTGGCTTGGAAACGCTGGTTGGTTTAATGATAAAACTGGAATTATTCTGTGAACTGTGCATTCCTTTTAATATGGACTTAATTTAAAATAGCTGCTTTGAAGTTGTTCTGACTTCACCTTAATCGACACCTGCAATCTTCATCATCTTATCTTCTCCAACAGCGACACCACACCCTGCCCCTCCCCACCCCCTGCAAAAAAAACCCAAACCCAACCCAGGAAAAGAAGGACTTCAAGGGCAAGCTAGGCAGCAAAGTTGTGCGAGATTGGTCAAACTGCTCAAAGTTTGCAGAGAGATTGGAGCTTGCAATTCAGATGTGCGTCGCTCAGCATGGGGAGGGTAGTACGCACCTTTCACTGGAGTCAGAGGGAAAAACAGGGAGAAGGGAGCTGCAGCGTAAAGAGTAAAGAAGGACACAACATTCTTAGGAAAACTCTCCTTTTTCTTTCCTTTTCCTTGCTCCTTCGCTTCCAGAACTCCGTGGTCGCAGTTTGTGCTGCCTCACCTCCAGCACAGCGTGCAGAATGAAACGACTGTCACAGAATTCGTCCTCCTGGGGTTCTGCAGCACCCCAGCCCTGCAGCGCTGCCTCTGGCCTTTTCTCTGCCCTCTGCTCTGCCACTCTGATGGGAAACGCACTTGTCTTTCTGCTTATCTGCCTGGACTACTGCCTCCACAGCCCCATGTACTTCTTCCTCTGCCACTTCTCCATCGGGGACATCTGCTACGCCTCCAGCAATGTCCCCCGTATGCTAAGGAGCCTCCTTGGACAAGGCAGAACCCTCTCCGTTGCTGGGTGTGGGGCACAGATCCATCTTTATTTAATCTTTGCACTTACAGCGTGCGTGCTGCTGGCCGTGATGTCTCATGTTCGCTACGTGGCAATCTGCCGCCCCCCGCGCTATGCCCTCATCATGATCTGGAGGCTGTGCCTCAGCCTTGCCACGGTTTTGTGGGCTTTGGCGTTCGTATTTGGTACACTGCAAGCCTCTCTGGCTTTACACCTGCCTTTCTGCGGCCCCTGCGAGGTTGTCCACTTCTCCTGTGAAGTTCTTGCTGTCTTAAAGCTGGCCTGCACTGCCGCTCCTGCCAATAAAGTCCTGATCTTTGCTATTTGTGTGTGCTTCTTCCTCTTGCCTTTAGCCTTAATCCTGATTTCCTCCCTGGACACCCCGGCCACCGATCTGCGCATCCGCTCTGTGCCAGGATGGCACGAAACCTTGTCCACGTGTGGCTCCCACCCGACCGTGGTGGGTGTCTTTTATGGAAACGCCATCTTCATGTACGCGGGGCCCGGGAGCAGTAACTCCTCTGGGAGGGAGAAAGTTCTTTCCCTTTTCTGCAGTCTCGTCAGCCCCAGTTTGAACCCCGTCATTTACAGTCGGAGGAACAAGCAGGTGAAGGAAGCCTTGCTGAAGCTTCAGAGAAGGAAGAGGGTCTTTCATTCCGTCTAGCTGGTGCTCTAGGCTTTCACCTGTCTCCTGTCTTTCTGCTCTTTCTTCTTGAGCTCTTGGGGTATTTCTCATGGAATGTTAAGTGGTTCAAAGTGTCCTGGTTTCAGCTGGGATAGAGTTAAGTGTCTTCCTAGTATCTGGTACAGTGCTATGTTTTGAGTTCAGTATGCAAAGAACCTTGATAACACTGATGTTTGCAGTTGTTGCTAAGTAGCGTTTAGACTAAAGTCAAGGATTTTTTAGCTTCTCATGCCCAGCCAGCGAGAAAGCTGGAGGGGCACAAGAAGTTGGCACAGGACACAGCCAGGGCACCTGACCCAAACTGGCCAACAGGGTATTCCATACTATGCGACGTTCCATCTAGTATAGGAACTGAGGAGTGTGGGGGGGAATCGCTGCTCGGGGACTAGCTGGGTGTCGATCGGCAGGTGGTGAGCGATTGCACTGCGCATCATTTGTACATTCCAATCCTTTTATTATTGCTGTTGTCATTTCATTAGTGTTATCATTATTAGTTTCTCCTTTTCTGTTCTATTAAACCATTCTTATCTCAACCCACGAGTTTTACTTCTTTTTCCAGATTTTCTCCCCCATCCCACTGGATGGGGGGGAGTGAGTGAGCGGCTGCGTGGTGCTTAGTTGCTGGCTGGGGTTAAACCACGGCGGAGACAGAGTCACAGCAGCACAGAATGGATGCTGAAAGGGACCTCTAGAGATCATCCAGCCCACCTCAGCTGCGCGAGCAGGGTCAGCTGCAGCAGGCTGTGAGTCTGGTTCTCGAAGGTGCCGTTGGCTGCGTTGCTCCCAGGTTGTGGAGCTCGCATGGGAAATGGGCAATAAAGAGGGATGAAGTTTCCAGGCACTTTCTGGCTGGTGCAGTGATTTTTTTTTTTTTTTTTTTTCCTTCTGATTTTTTCTCTCCCCTTCATGGTCTTGCAGCTGCCCAAGGTGCAGCCAGACAAGGGGAGGAGGGTCCCTGCGTGGCCTGCAGCTCCCTCCCTCGCCATTCTTGGGGTGATTTGGGGTTATTTTGGTGTGTCAGTGAGGCAAAGCTGGGCTCTCCGGGGCTGAGGTCAGTGGGACCCGAGGAAGGCCGTGATGGTCTTGAGGCTTTGAAGGGCTTTGCACCGAGCCCTGTCCCCGCTGGAGGGGACGCTGGTGGTGTTCAAGACGAAGGCCTTGCAGCCCCTGCTGTCGTGTGTGCCCGTGTCCCCCCCGGCCCCCGAGGTCTGTCCTTGTCGCAGGGGCTCTGTGCTGCTTTCTGCGTGGGGCCGTGTCCGTGAGTCCTGCAGGGAGCTGTCTGTCCTGGCTTCCCCACCAAAGGGCTGCTCCCCCTGGGGAAGGGGAGAGGGGAGTCGTCCGCGTCCCGCCCCACCGTTGCCTGCCCCGCTGGTGGTGACTCGGCCCTGGGGGTGGCTCGGTTCCCCTCGGGGCTTTCCCCGGCTCGGATCTGGGGCTCAGCGGGGCTTTTGCACCTCTTGGGTGCTGTTTCTTGGTGCCCCCTGCTCTCCCTCCCCCTCCCACACAGGCACGGAGCGGTTCTGGAGAAGGAGCTTTTAATTGAAAAGACAAGAGGAAAGGTCCCATCCAAGCTGGTCTAACCCCTCCCTACCCCCCTCCCCGGCCCCCCCTTCAACAAGTACCCCCCCTCCTCTTCCACCCCCCACTCCCCCCATCTCCATCCCTCTCACCCCTGTCTAATCCCCGCCCCCCCCTCACACCCCCACGTTGGCCGCAAGAGCCCTGCGCTTGCTGGGTGGCATTGGCAAGGAGCTCTGCGCCTGCCTCTTCCTCCGCTTGTCTGCCGTGGCAGGCGGGGATGGTGGCAGGTCCATCCCGGCATCCTCCCACAGCTCCTGGGGCTCCATCCCGATGATGTTGAATATTTCTAGGCTCAGCATGGCGTCGCTGAGCTCGGGGATGCAGTAGTCAGGGGTGAGCATCTCCTCAGGCAGCGAGAGCGAGCTGAAGTCGCGGTGGGGGGTGGCTGCGCCGGTGCCACCAGCGTCCCCGGGCATGGAGCTCCTGCTGGGAGCATGCTGGCTGACGCCAACTCCATCCGGGGAGCAACCAAAGAGCACTAGGGCCTCTTGCAGAGGCACTTTCTCAGATGCTGCAAGTTCACCTACAGGCTCCCCAAGGGCTTGATTGTGGGGGTCAGCACAGGGGCTGGGGGGGACGTCACTGCCTGGGCGTGCCCCCACAGGGGTGGCCATGCCACAGGTGTTGATCTTGGCCAACGGCCCCTCGATGTTCTCGTAGCTGGGGATGGGTGTTGGCATCGCTGGGGGGGCTGGGGCCATCCCTCTCTCCGCTCCGCTGGTGCCAGCAGGGTCCCCAGACATGGGGCTGCTGCTGGGACCATCCTGGCTGACCCCCACTCCATCCAGGGAGCAACTGAAGAGCCTTAGGGCCTCTTCCAGGAGCATCTCCTCGGACACTGCAAGGTCGCCTGCAGTGTCCCCAACGGCTTGGTTGTGGCTGGCAGCGCAGGGGCTGGGGGGGACATCGCTGCCCAGGGGTGCCCCCACAGGGGTGGCCATGCTGGGGATGTTGATCTGTGCCAACTGCCCCTCGCTGTGCTGGTAGCCGGGGATGGACAGTGGCAGCTCCAGAGGGGCTGGGGCCACGCCACTCCTCTGATTTTCACAGGGTGTGAGGTATTGTGGTTGGCCCTGGGGGGTCCCTGGGGCTGTCCAGGCCAGGGGGGCCCCGCAGCCCCCGGGACCCCACAGGGCAGCACCCGGCAGAGAAGCGGCGCCTTGGCCGAGCGTGGCGGTGGCCGGCGGAGGCAGGTGGGTGGTTGTCCACTGGATGCGGAAGACGCGGGGGTCGAAGAGGCAGCCACATGGAGCCCTCTGCAGCCCTGTGTGGGTGAGGGGGAGCCGTGCTGGTGCGGGGGGACTCTCCAGGGGCACCCGCCGAGCCGGCCCCGATGGCCGACATCCCCCAGCTCTGGGCCAGGGGCGTGGGGAGCTTGTGGCCGGGGCGATCCCCACAGGGTGAGCTGCTGTGCCGGTGGGACGGGGTTGCAAATCGGGGAGGAGACTCGTATCTAGGAGGTGAAATGGGAGAGGTGGCCCCAAATATGTGGGAAATTCTCTGCAGATGGGCTTTCCTGGGCATGCGTCACCCAGGCGAGGGCAAGGATGCTCACCGGGGCTTGCTGAACCCCCATGTGAAAAGTGCCGGGGGAAGGGGTGTGATGGGGATGGGGAAGGTGCCAGAGCAGACTGGGGTGCCATACCTGCTGGTGGTGCCTGGGGGGCCTGGGGTGTCCCCCCTGCCAGGGGTGCCCGGGCTGCAGGGAAGGGCTGCTCCCGCGCGGGCAGGCAGCACAGGTTGGCTGAGCCTAAGAGAGAGAGGAGCGATGGCCGGCGGTCACCTCTGCTCTTGCCCCCCAAGAGCGTCCCTGGGCTGCAGGGGTTGGGGTCGGTCCCTACCTTGAGGGTAGAAGGTTTTGGGGAGCGTGAATGGCTGGAAAAGCTGGGGCGCCGGGGGGCCCCAGGGCCCAGGCAGTGGGAGCTGCACTGGTGGCCGCGCCATGGTCCCTTCTGGCTGTTGGCTGCCAAGGACTCTTTGGCGTCTCCCCGGAAGGAATGCGGGGGCTCCCTGTGTTCCGCCCCACCCCCAAGAGCCTCCCCAGCTCCTCCTGGGGAGGGAAAGGGTTAAGGGAGGCTGGGGTGCCCCCGGGGCCTACAGGCGGCTCTCAGGGTCTGCGGGTGCAAATCCTCTTTGCTTTCAACAGTATTTTTCCGGTGGGGGAAGAAGAACAAGTTGATTCAGCCGAGCCGAGCGGGGACCAAGCTGCAGCCGCAGCCTCCTTGCGCCAGATGGCAAATGCGTTTGCGACTGTTGCCCGTGCTTCTGTTCGCTGCGTTGACCGGAGCGAGGCAGAAATAGGAAAAAGGACCTCGAGGGCGCGAAGGAAGGTCACGCGGTGTCGCTCGGTGGCACGCTTTCCCCCAGCCCTCGCTCCAGTAGTGCTGTCAGGTCTTTTAGTCTCCTGATGGGAAAAGCAGCAGCTCTGGATCCCCCTCGGAGGGGGCGGCGCTTTCCCTGGGTGCGTGACACCCAGGAGGAGACGGTACCCGCCGCCGCGTGCTCCCAGAAAAGGACTGGATTCTGCCCAACGTCCGGTGTCGGGGCGCTGGGGCTGTTTGCGCTCTATGGGACCCCAGGGATGGGGTTAGTACATCCCCTCCTCGTGCTTGGAGGATTCGGCACTAGCAAGGACCCCCTGGTACCAAGGACACAGGCCTCTCGCTCCCGCTGTGTGAACAGTGTGTGGCCTGGGGGAGTCGGGACAACTGCCGTGAACCGGAGGCCAAAGATCTCTCCTGGCCTGGATCCTGTTAATTAAAGAGATGGCGCTCTGTTGGTGAGGCACCTCTGGCTGCAAGATTGCGCAAGGCCATCTGCTGCGTAACTTGTGGCAGGGACCGATGCTGGGGGCGTGAAGGCAAGCGCGCTTCTAAAACCATAAAACTCTGTTTCATTTCAGAGCGCAGCTGAGCCACCCCGCTCCTCAACACTCTGCCATCTGCACCGCTGTGGCTGGGACCGGGCAGTGCTGCACATCCCAAAGGCCACCAAGTCACACCCGTGTCCCTGCTGCTTTGCCGGGAGCTTCTGCGATGCGAGCGATGTTCTGGGGGCTGATCTCTTGGACTGCAGCTACTCTGTCCCTGACCGGCAGCTGGTCAGGAGGGTTGCGTCCCAGGTGGAATTCCGCCTCTCTGATGAGAACCTGGCCAAGGATGCTTTCCTCCTGAAACATGTCCAGAAGAACAAGATGGGCTTCGTCAGCATCAAACTGCTGATGTCCTTGAAGAAGGTAGGCAGCCCGTTGCGTTGGCCAGCCAGGGTGGGAAGTGGCCTCCACGTAGTGGCACCGCCTTGCATTCCAGCTTATCCTCAGATGTCAGAGGGGCTAGGGACGGCTGGGTTTAATTTCTGAGTAATGTCCAATTTGACGCTCTAAGGGCGGTCGCGTTCAATGTGCTGAACTATCATGATGAGGGATGCCCTTAATAGCGTACTGCACTCTGGCTTAGCTGCGTTCAACGCACGAGAATGACCAGACTTAGGGAGTTTGGTTGCGCTAACAAATTATCACGACTAGATGAATGAGCAGCGCAGTTTATTAAAGCAACGGTACAGGTGCTTTTGGATTGCCCGTGATAAATAGACTGTCTGCAAAGCGCGTGCAGGTGACAATACAGTTGCCTACAAGCGCGTTAAATGATGAAAGAAAAGAGCTCTAAAGAATTCTAAGTTTCCCAGGGAAGCACTCGGTACAGCCGAGTGTTCAAATCTCACACAGTAGGCAACCCTATGGCGGGGGGGAGAGAGGCTCAGTCCATCGACTGATCCCAGAAGTCAGCGATGTCCTCCCGACTTGTCTGTGATGGTGTCTTCCCTGGCATTTCTCCTCTCTTAAGCCCTTTTATGTTTTCTGAGTTTTTCGGTGGAGCTTGAGTGACTCTAGTCACACATACCTTTCCTTTGATTGGTATAAAGTTCTCTCGCTTTGCTTTTAAAGGCATACGCTAGAGAAAATTCAGAGCGCGTGCTCAGTGGGGGTTGGTCGCACCTTGGAGGTGGGTAACTTTGGGGGTGGAGGTGTGTTTTGGTATTACAATGAGCAGAGTTCACCTGAAACATGTCCAGAAGAACAAGATGGGCTTCGTCAGCATCAAACTGCTGACACCCTTGAAGAAGGTAGGCAGCCCGTTGCGTTGGCCAGCTGGGGTGGGAAGTGGCCTCCACGTGGAGGATGCCTGGGTGTCTGGGTGTGCTCTGGCTGTCTGCGGTGAGGTGCTCGGGGAGGTCCAGGCTCTGCTCAGGCTGCCTGTGTCCCGGCAAAGCGCTGGTGGTGCAGAGCTGGGCCCTGCTGTCTGCCTTCAACGTGCTGCAGCAGTTCTCCACCCAGGGAGAGTGGCTGGGGAAGCGGTGAGGGGTCCTCAAACCCCAAGCCCAGGGCTGGGTTCACCTCTTCTGCCCGTGGTTCCCCCAGGCTGCTCTGGGAGAGATCATGCCTTAACTAAAAAACTGCAGGGAAGCACTGGTGGTGTGATGTACAGGGAAGCTGTGTCTTCTTGCCATGGTCCAGGAGCACAGGCGGCCTTCTCCCACAAATCCTGAAAGGGGGATATTGCCTTGCCATGACCTCAGGTTGATGGGGGTGCAGCCTGCCTCGATGATGGGTTTAGGGTGGTCCCTGCCTGGGGAGACTCACAGTGACACAGTGGCCCCCTCTGTCCCTCAGGTGAAATACCTGACGCATGACTGGTGGCTGACGCTTTACACCCTGCGGTTCTCAGAGCTGCTGGAGGTGAACGAGGAGGGCACCAAAGTGAGGCGGTGGGTGATAACATATGTCCATACATTCTGTATGGTATGTCTAAATATTTGTTGGTTTTAATATTTTGTACCAGCCGTGGAAACTGGTTTGCTGCTAGGTGACTGTAAAAGTGAGATTTGGTAAATAATTATTAGAAATCTTATACTAACACTATGATTGAAAAAAGAGACAGAAGTGTAGCCAAGTAATTAACTAGTAGAGGTAGTTACTCCTAAGTTTTACAGTTCTTTGCTCTTATGACTGGATGTTCCTGTACATTAGATAAGATTAATATTGAAACTGACCATATATGACTGAAACCATGTTAAGCTCCAAGATCAAAGAACAAGGATGACGAACAAGACTTGAAGGTCAGCCAACAGAATTTGAAACGGATCGGTGGTCGCAAAAGCAGCCCTTTGACTCAAATGAAGAACCGTTGCATGTGATCAGATGTAGGCAGTACTATGATACTCAGTTACAATAATTTTTATGTATATGTATACTAATCTGATTAATATGTAATTGGTTACTCCATATAACCTGTTTGTGCTGAAGCTGTGGCACGCGTGCTAGGTGGAACTATCCCCCGTGCATCCAGCGCTGCAATAAAGAATGCCTACTTTCTAAAACTCCAAAATGAGTCTTAGAGAGTTTCTTCGACTGGCTTTTCGGTATCATGGGTCCCCATCCCCGAGTCCCTGCTGAGTGTCCCCCCCAGCAGACTGCTGCTGGCCTGGGAGCTGCTGACCCTGGAGCAGGACGTGCTGCTGCTGCTCCAGAAGAATTTCCTCAAGACCATCACGAGGATGTTCAGCCCCTTCGGCACCATCGCCTCCATCCGCATCCTGTGGCCGGGCCGCAAGCTGCCCTCGGATGTGCGGAAATACACGTCAGACTTCCCCGAGCTGCTGAGCAAGCACTGCGCACTGGTGGAGTACAAGAGCCTGGGGAGCGCTTCAGCCTTGAGGAGCCTTGAGGACCTCGGCCACCAGAGCTGTCCGCGTGGTGAGAGCATCAGGGTGGTCCGGCTCTGCGGGAAGGGCTCCAAGAAGACAGCCAGGGCCAAGAGGGAGGTGGCGGAGGAGCTGATGGACCAGCCGGGTTGGAAAGTGCAGGCGGTGGCCGCGACCTTCCCCAACGGCCTCGGGGACTCCCTGCTCTGCAGCTCCCCGGAGTTGAACGGTGCCCAGGCGCTGCCACCCCAAGGACCCCTCGGCACCCTCCTGGCCCGGCAGCAACTTCAAGCCCAGCAATTTCAGCAATGCCTTCACTGGATTGCTCCTCGCCAGCAAAGTCTTCCCTCCGCTCGGGACAGGCTTGGGCACAGGCAGCTGCTACGGCCTCTGCTCCAGCACTGAGAGCACTCGTGGCTGCGGCTGGGGGAGTGGGGTGGGTGCCTGGGCACCCTGGCCCAGCAGCCCCTCTCCAGATGCCAAACCTCTTGCCGGCAATCCTCCGGCAGCGACGTGGGTGCCTGAGCCCCTCGGCCTGCGGGATGCGGTGCTTTGCCTGCCCCACTGTTGTCCCAAAAGTGGGGTCATTCACCCGGTGTGCAAAATGCCAATATAAACACAGAGCAGAGGTATTTTATTCCAGTTCTTGTTTACGCAAAGATGGGGGCTAGGTGGTAATCCGCAAAGCCAGCACCCCTCATGCCTAAACGGGCAAGCAATTTATACAGTTCAGTTATACATATTCAATTTCCAAAGTTCTTCCAAAAACTATTACTGGGAGTCGCTTATCTCGCACAGTTTCCATTGGGCTAAAGTTTCCCTGCTTGGAATTAAAGGTACAGTGTTCTTTTCTTTTACAGCACATGCTCAAGGAGAGTTGGGGGGGTAAGTCTTTTTGGTGTGGAATTGAGTTGGTGGTCATGATCTCCCCCTGCCACCTTTCTTTACCTTTCCTCCAGTTTTCGAAGATTTTTCTGACTTCATGCCTATTAGCAATTATTCAACTTTTTGGCGCCTCCTGGGGTAGGATGTTCCCTTCTTCTCAGTCTTTTAGTTCTTCTTCAGGGGCACAGTTGTTAGCAAGGCATGCATTGGTTATACAAAGGGGATCTTGTTTCACAAGACCTTTGTGGCCTTTTTCGTGTGGCTTAAGTACATAATTTCTTAAGTACATCATTTCCCCCTGTGGTGGGTTGACCCTGGCTGGACGCCAGGTGCCCACCAAAGCCGTTCTATCACTCCCCCTCCTCAGCTGGACAGGGGAGAGAAAATATAACAAAGAGCTTGTGGGTCGAGATAAGGACAGGAGAGATCACTCACCAATTACCATCACTGGCAAAAGAGACTCCGCTTGGGGAAAATTAACTCAATTTATTACAAATCAACCAGAGTAGGGTAATGAGAAATAAACCCAAATCTCAGAACACCTTCCCTCCACCCCTCCCTTCTTCCTGGGCACAACTTCACTCCCGGATTCCCTACCAACCCCCCCCAGTGGCACAGGGGGACGGGCAATGGGGTTTACGGTCAGTTCATCACACGTTATTTTCTGCCGCTTCATCCTCCTCGGGGGAAGGACTCATCACATTCTTCCCCTGCTCCAGCATGGGGTCCCTCCCACGGGAGACAGTCCTCCATGAACTTCTCCAACATGGGTCCCTCCCACGGGCCGCAGTTCTTCACGAACTGCTCCAGCATGGGTCCTTTCCACGGTGTGTAGTCCTTCAGGAGCACACTGCTCCAGCGTGGGTCCCCCGTGGGGTCACAAGTCCTGCCAGAAAAACTGCTCCAACGTGGGCTCCTCTCTCCACAGATCCGCAGGTCCTGCCAGGAGCCTGCTGCAGCGCGGGCTTCCCACAGGGTCACAGCCTCCTGCGGGAACCCACCTGCTCCGGCGTAGGGTCCTCCACGGGCTGCAGGTGGAGATCTGCTCCACCGTGGACCTCCATGGACTGCAGGAGGACAGCCTGCCTCACCATGGTCTTCCCCACGGGCTGCAGGGGAATCTCTGCTCCGGCGCCTGGAGCATCTCCTCCCCCTCCTTCTTCACTGACCTGGGGGTCTGCAGGGTTGTTTCTCTTACATGGTCTCACTCCTCTCTCGGGCTGCCATTTCTGTCTGTCCCAGCAACTTTTTTTCCTTCTTAAATATGTTATCACAGAGGTGCTGCCTTGGCCGGCGGCAGGTCCGTCTTAGAGCCGACTGATATTGCCTCTGTCGGACACAGGGGAAGCTTCCAGCAGCTTCTCACAGAAGCCACCCCTGTAACCCCTCCCCGCTACCAAAGCCTTGCCACACAAAGCCAATACACCCCCCTTTGAGACTATGAGATCTCTTCATATGAGTCTCATAAGTCTCACTACTTCATTTTATCGTTACATATGCTCTAGCCATGGCCTGTAAAACCAGTCTCTTGATAGAACTTAAAACAACACAAAGTATGATTGTAATAATGACAACAGTGGTCGAAGTTTAAATTAGGTTTGCCAGCCATCCAGTAAGGGAGGATCCTGTTCCATGTAATATTTTATTTAACCACCCTATTTCCATTGTTGTTCTTCTTCTTTCTTAGAAAGGTAATATTCCCCAATTTAAAGGATTGTCTACCAGCTCAGATGGAGGGAGACAAGCGGTTACACTAACATTCTGGATTTGCCCAAAGGACTGGATAAGCTGTAAAACCAAATTCTCTTGACCTACTGCTAGTACCAAATGGGATCTTATAATATTCAGGTTCTTCATTCTCTCAAAGTTCAATGGTCTCAGATATTAGCTGAAATTTGAGTTTCCCAGTCTGTGGCTGTCCACTTTCCCTGATCTGGTTCTGGTGCTCTTTTCACTCATGTGTAATGAATCCAGGAGTCCATTCCTTCTACTCTGGCTGCAGTACAGGTTTTCAATAACATGGTGTGAGGTCCTTTCCACCTTTATCCAACAGGAGAGAGGCCTTCTGATTTAGATACCTGTGTAGTGAAGATAAAGTATGCGAAAGAGAAATCAAATACTCTTTAACATCAGCCTGCCCTTTTATATGCATTTGGTCTCCTGTGATGTTAGAAAGACTCATGGGATATGCTTTCCCATAAACAACCTTAAAAGGACTTACTTTCCCTTTGACCCTAGGAGTTACTCGAATTCGTAAAAGAGCTATAGGTAAAGTTTCTACCCATTTAAGGTGTGTTTTCTTGACACAGTTTAGCAAGTTGCCTTTTAAGAGTTTGATTCATTCTTTCTAGCTTCCCACTTGATTGTGGCCTCCGAGGGGTGTGTAATTCCCACTTAATCTGTAAAAATTTAGAAATCTCTTGCATGACTTCTGCAAGAAAATGAGGCCCATTATTAGAGGAGATTCCTTCTGGAATACCAAATCGGGGTATTATTTCCTTCAATAAGATTCTAATTACCTCTCTAGCTCTTTGTTGGCATGGCAAGGGAAAGCCTCTGGCCAGCCAGAAAAGGTATCTACCAATGTCAATAAATATTTATATTCGTTATACCTGGGTAGCTCTGAAAAATCTATTTGCCAGTATTCCCCAGGAATTATTCCTTGTTTCACAATTCCTCCTATAACTTTTTTCCCAATTTTTGGATTATTAGCACAGCAGATGGTACACTTTTTTTACTACCATGTCTGCTACCCTTTGTATCTTTGGTCCAAAAAAAATTTCTTTTTGCAGTTATTGTCAATGCGTCTTCTCCTGGATGCATCTCCTGATGTAATCTCTTGAGCGAAGTTTCCATCATTCTTTCAGGAATCAATAATGGCGTTAGCGGTGTTATCCACCAACCTTGTCCATTTTTGGAGCAGTCTATCTGTTCTGCTAATTCATCTTCCTTCTCAGTATATTTTGGTGGTGGTAATTCGAAACGAGGCCCTGGAATTAAAGCTTCTTCAAATTTCGGCTCCTTTAGAACTGCCTTTTTAGCAAGACAATCAGCCTTCCAATTTCCTTTTATAATTTCACTATTTCCTTTTTGGTGGGCTTTGCAATGCATTATTGCAACCTTTGGTAAGAGAACCGCTTGCAGCAGTCTCATAACTTCAGTCCCATATTTTACTGGAGTTCCCTGTGAGTTTAACAGTCCTCTTTCCTTCCAAATTGCCCCCAGATTGCATGCACCACCCCAAATGCATATTCAGAATCTGTGTGTGTATATATATTTAGTCTTTTTCCATGACTTAGTTCTAGAGCTCGCATCAATGCTATTAATTCAGCCCTTTGAGCGGATGTGTTGCTAGGCAGTGCCTTAGTCTCTAGTGGTTGGGCATTTGTTACCACTGCATATCCAGCTCTTCGTTTTCCTTCCAGCATAGAGCTGCTGCCATCAGTGAAGAGCTCTACTTCTGCATCAGGCAGGGGTTCATCCTGTAGGTGTGGTCTGCTGGAATACACTTGTTCAGTCCATCTGTGAGCATGGTCGGCGCGTGACTGCTGGATTATGACAATATGCCACGTGTACAAAGCCCATGAACCAATAGACAAGGTGGCTACGGCTCGCGCAGCGCGCCTGGCCAGCGAGCGCATGCGTCATAGGCTCCCTATGTTGCAACTGAGGCGTGTTTTGGCACCCGCTGGCCACGTGTGCCGAAACCCATTCCTCTGCAAATGTGTAAATACCGGGATTTTTCTGGAGAGCATGGGGCTGGTGTACGGCGAGGCCACCATTGCCTCCGTGGGGACGCCCACGTAAAGCCGGCACCTACCGATTGCTGGGCTGAGCTCGTGGTGCAAGACAGCACAAGAATGTACGGATGGTCCATCTTCCTCACAGTCCTCGGGTCGGTACGTTAATTTGCTTTACAAGATACCCTTAGCATAATGCATGTCTGTAGTTAATAAATGCTTGCTTTTCCCCTTCTAGTCAGTGTGTGTGTTCACCTTCTCGGGAATCTGCGAAATCACCCTAAAACAGCAACCCTGTTTTATGGAATGAAATTTTTTTAATGAAAACTATCAGGAAATTTGTAACTTTGTTCCCCAGCTTTATGGGAACCAGGGGATCGGCTGGGGAAATCTCAATATTCTCCCCAGTCCCCTTTACTCAGTATCAGATGTCCCTAGCATAATTAGGTTAGTATTTGATTCTGGCCCCCTTTTCCTTGAGGATTCAGCAAATAATTTTTCTTTCTGTGGGCATTGTGTCCGCATTTTCTCGATAGGACCCCACTGATTGCTTCCAGTTGAATAGATCTGAGGTCGTGAACGGGACATGTACAAATACTGGCTGTCCCTCCAGCCCTATTGCCCGTCTCAAGGGAGCTTGTATAATGGGATGCTGTTCCCTCGTTCTCCCTGAGATTGGGCTAAAATTCTCACTCCCTGCTCTTGACCTGGAAGTGGGCTGGTCTTCCTTACAACAAATTTAATTTTCCAAGCAGTTTTCTATTCTTATCCCTTTCAGAATTTAATTCATCTTTCAAAAATGTCTTTTCAACCTCCAGTTGTCCATTATGAACACTGAAGGCTGCACTTATTTTCCATCCTGCCTCTAAAGCAGTTTTGGTCACTTCAGTTTCTAGTGCACTGAATTTTGTAGCTTCAATGAGATCGGCTGCACCCATTATCTTTGCCGTATCAGATTTCAGTGCCTCCTCCTGTGCACAAGTTAGACATGCTCCAAAAATAGTGCACAGGATACCTTTCCCTTTCCCTTTTGGGTTTTTGTTGTTGTTGTTGTTGTTGTTGGGTTTTGTTCCTTCGGGCAACTGAATAGTGGCTGGATAGAGACTCAGGGCATACTATTTGTTAAGGGATTTCAAGGCTCAATTCAGGTTTTGGTTCTTTGAATGGTGCAGCCACCGCCCTGTTTAGTTTAGGGCTTATCAGACAACCCAGGGCTAAGCTGTCTACACAGCTCCCCGTGAGTGAGTCATCTCTGCAGAGAGACAGGGCCTCAAGGCAACCCAAGGCTGGGTCGCTTTTGTAACCCCCCATGAGTCGCCTGTGTGCACTAGACATGGTGAAACTTGTTTGGGAGCTATGAGCCGGACAATCCATACAATCCACCCCGTGACCTGCGTCACAATTCAACCACATGTATGTCCTCCTTGACCGATGTATTGGTATAAGTTGTGTCTGTCTGCTTTGGTAGAGTTATGTATTCCTCAGTTTCTGGGTGAACCCTTACCTGAGAGTTTCTGGGTGAACCCTTACCTGAGAGATAGATCTTACAATCATTCTTTTAACACAACTAATGGCAATGCATACTACAATAATAGAAAGGATAATCACTACTATCCTGTGATTTCCTTTTCTCATCCCTTCCTTCTACATTTACCAGATTCCCCTCTGGGACCAACATCTGCACATCTTCAGCCTCCCCACCGTCCTTAACACACTGCCTTTTACATTCTTTTCCAATACAACAATTCTTTTTCTTTCTCTTTCCATTAATACTTTCTGCTAATACGTTCCATAAGCATCATCCACCAACAATCTACGTTTTTACAGTTTTCATGATCACATCTTAAAAAACAAATCAACATACGCAACTTCACCCCATTTATCATCTTTCTACAAAACAACGTCAATTGTAAAACAGTGTTATAATTCAGCAATCCATTCTCTGGCCATTTTCTCCATCCTCCAATTCATACATCAGCCACCATTGTGCACAATAAGCTTTTAATTTACCTTTCTTTAGGGGATCCTCTCCAAACTTGTTCCAATTTTTCAGGATGCATCCTAAGGGAGAACAAAGGGGAGTCTCCTGGGAAGTCGCATTGCCCATATCGGTACCGATTCTAAACCAGCGTTCTGTCCAGCAAATGAGGGATGTCTCCCTTCATTACAGAAACAATGTGTAGAATCGAACCCAGTGTTTCATACACCAAAACGAGGGACGTCTCCCTTTGTTACAAATCAATGTGTAGGAAGGAAATTATGCTCCTGCTGCATAACTTTCCTGATGCATCTTACACAGAGCCCAAAGAGGACAAAATGTCCCCAAATGCTTGCTACTCCCCCTGAGACTTTTCCTTCTTCCCTTATTTATCTATCAGAAAATATCTCTTTTCCAATAGCGTTGCACCATTGTGCGCTTACCGCCTGACTGCAGGAGAGGAGCCGATGGAGTCCCCGATCAACGGGTCGGTGCGCGCTGGAGTCCACTCAGTTCTCCTCTCCCCATCGGGTGCGGCAAGACTGTTAGCGAAAAAGCCGGCCAAAGAAACTCTCTAAGACTCAATTTTGGAGTTTTAGAAAGCAGGCATTCTTTATTGCAGTGCTGGGTGCATGGGGGATCGCTCCACCTAGCTTGCACACCATTACCTACAGCAAGCAAAATTTATATTGTTCCAGTCATATACAAATTCCTATTATCATTTACATAGTGCCCGCCCTTTGGTCATGCGCGGGGCAGGTCATCTCTTCTTCCTAGTTAGCTGGCCTTGGCAAGTTTTAATTACAAAAATTCAGCAGAACTCAAAGCTTATCATCAAGGCCCAAGACTTCTTCTCTGTTGACGCGTATCAGGCCCGAGGCCTCCTGTCTGTTGGCGACTTTAGCACATACCATTGACAAAGCTCAAGGTTTTCTTATCTAATTACTACATACCAAAATTTCAAAGTTATTCAAGCAAGCAAATGTCCGTCACTGCAGCAATACAGTGAAGTTTTCCAGCGATACAGTGAAGTTTTCCTTCTCATGCCTTTATTCAAGGCATCAACTCCCCCCCTTTTATTGAGACTTTGGACCTACAAATCCAAAGCCTCAATACCCAATCTTAATTTTCATGTACACTTGATTATAACAGCTACAGCACTGAATCATTATGCAGGCTAAGATGCACACACAGATTACAATTATTGCAATAATCAATAGATTTTTCAACCAAATCCAATTAGGTAGCCATGAGGTAAGTTTGTGCCATAAGTCCTCAAATCCCCAGGATGTATTGTCCTTCGTAACCTGATGTAAGATCTTTGTTTGTTTCCAAATCTCTGCTAGATGAGTAGAAATTCTGCCACTTTGATCTATGTATGTACAGCAGCTCGTATTAACAATTGTACAAACACCTCCCTGTGAAGCCAGTAGTTAAGTCAAGAGCCATTCGATTCTGCATTACTACATGAGACAAACTAGATATTTCGATTTGTAATGCCTGTATGGCACCGGCGGTTCTGTTTTCAATGTCCTCTATAACAGGTGATGTATTTACTATTGCCTTTTCCAATTCACTAACTCCAGTTCAAGGGATAAACCATCTGGCAAAACTATGGTATCCTGAGGAATGATCTATAATGGGATTATGAACCCTCCTGGTTTGTTTGAGAAACCCATCCTCTCTGTTCATACAATCTGTCAATTATTGTTACATTGGGGACTACGGCTCCTAGTGGGCACGCTCCTTGCCAATTGGGAGGCAGTACTTTTCGAGCACATGTTCCGCATAACCAATACCAACCGCTTCCTTCTGGGACTTGGAGGCCAAAGTGATTTGATGTGTCCGTATGACTTAGTGCGGGCCTCCAGCATGATCTGGTCCTGTTACATCCTGGGAAACATCCTACAAAAGTTTTGTCATTTCGTCTAGCAGTGTAATCATCACACCCATCTTCTCCAGACTTAAGGGTGTAGGAGCTTAGAGAGTCATTATCTGGCCCATATAAGCATACAGTGGAATTTAGGTTATCTTTTGTGATGGTAACTTGTAACCTTCCTTCTTGTCTTGTTCCGGAGAGGCTTGGCCACCATGCATTGTCTGATGTCCTTTACCATATTGTGGATTGTTAAATAATGATACATTTATTGGCAGTGGCACTCCTATCAAGGGTAGGACTTAGCTTTGTCCAGAGCCTGGCATTTGGGTAGAAATCCAACAATCACTTTTGTGGAGTATTTGAGCTATATTCTGTGTTAAAATTAAATGGAGGTTCTGATCCCAAGATGGTATCTGGCACAATTGCTACCGTAATTGTTACAAACAAATCATAAAAATCAGTCATAACTTTTTCAATTTCCATTTAAGGGGAGACTCTTGTTCAACTGTCCATGAGGTTGGAGCCCTTTTCATCTTGGAATAATGAATCCACGGGCCTTTCCCTTGGACCTTTACAGCTGTATAAGTAGTCAGGAGCCCCTGGAATGGCCCCTTCCACTTCTCAGTTAGCGGCTCCAAATTCCACGACTTGATGTAGACCAAGTTTCCAGGTTGAAATGGATGGGCTGGTGTATCCAGTTCCAAGGGCCTGCTTGTCGTCACGTACTCGTGCAATTCCTGTACAGTCTTTCCCAAGGACATTAAGTAATTATTCAAGTCCATTTCCCCTTTAATGTGAATTGTTCCTGGTCTGTGTGGGGCCTGGTAAGGCCTTCCATAAAGTAAGTTGCAAGGGCTCAAGCTGTTTCTACCACGAGGTTGTATTCTAATTCTTAACAGCGCTCAAGGTAGCGCTTGTATCCAAGTCATTGATGCTTCCTGACATATTTTCCCGATCTGCAATGTAAGTGTATAGTCCATTCTTTCTACTTTTCCACTTCATTGTGGCCTATAAGGGGTATGGAGACCTCATGTTATGGCTAAGTTTTTACTCAACTGTTTTATAACTTCAGCAACAAAATGTGGTCCTCTGCCTGAGGACATTCCTAAAGGGATACTGAACCTCGGGATAATTTCTTTCAACAAGATTTTAGTTACTTCTCTAGCTTAATTGGTGTGACAGGGAAAAGCTTCTGGCCATCCAGTAAAAGTATCAACTAGAAGAAGAATGTATCTATATCCCCCTTTTCTAGGCAGTTCTGTAAAATCAATTTGCCAGTAGTCTCCTGGGGAATTTCCTCCTTTTGTAACCCCCAATATTAATTTATTACTGGTATTTGGGTTATTTTTACAACAAATTTCACATTTTTCCATGATAGATCGGATAATTTCTGTCATTGCTCGGCTTATAACTATCTTTTGAAGATGTTTTACTAAATTTTCAGTTCCCCGATGTTCTTTATTTAGCAATGTTCTCATTTAGCAATTTCTCTCACTAATGAGGGTGGGATTATTATTTGCCCTGTGGGTGTGACAGCCCACCCATCTGTTTGTTCTTGTGCCTGTAAGGCCTTTATTGTTAGCATCTTTACTATCATATTTAGGTGGTGTTTCCGGTAAAGTTATTTCTTTTTCTGGTAATAATGCCATGATGCCTGCTTCTGCAGCCTCTTTGGCAGCTTCATGTGCCAATTGATTACCTATTTCTGGTGGGTTTTTTTCCTGTTTGGTGGGCTTTGCAATGCATTATTGCTACCGCCATTGGCTTTTGAATGCTCTGTAATAGTTCTTGTATTTGTGCAGCACGCTTGATTTCAGTTCCTTGTGCTGATAGTAGTCCTCTCTCTTTCCAGATGGCTCCATGGGCATGTACAACTCCAAAAGCATACTTAGACTCTGTCCAGATATTAACCTTTCTCCCTTCACTCAGTTCCAATGCTTGAGTTAAGGCTATTAGTTCTGCCTTTCGGGCTGATGTTTTGGGAGATAAGGCTCGTGCCTCTACTATGCCATCTAAGGTCATCACAGCGTATCCTGACAGTCTCTTCCCATCGCGAACAAAACCACCGCCATCAGTATATAACTCCCAGTCTGGATTTTCTGACAGAATGTCTTTAAGATCTGGATGGCTAGCATATATTTCCTCTACAGTTTGTAAGCAATCGTGTTCTGGTGAACTCTCCGCTCAATCAGTGGAGAGGAACACTGCAGGATTTGTAACTGAAGTGGTCTTGAGATCGATGTCATCTTGTTCTAGTAGTACCACTTGGTATTTCAGCGTACGGCTGAGGGACAACCAATGCCCCCCTTTTTGTTCCGAAACTGTGACTACCGTATGTGGTACATACACAGTAATTTCCCGAGATTCCGCTGCAGTTAAGATGTCATCTACATATTGTAATACAGTTCCCTGTCCATTTTCTTTTCTCCAAATCTCTAATTCATTCACCAGCTGATTTCCAAAAATAGTTGGGCTATTCTTGAAGCCTTGTGGTAGAACTGTCCAAGTATATTGTGTCTTTCGCCCTGGTTCAGGATTTTCCCACTCAAAAGCAAAAAGCTTTGTTCACTGGTGAGGGTAGTTAGTAACGTACACAGGTTTGCAACAACTGGATGTATATCTTGTACTCTCTGATTTATTGCTCTAAGATCCTGGACTAAACGGCAATCTTTTCCGTTAGCTTTCTTTACTGGTGAGATAGGTGTGTTATCTTTTGGCTCACATTCTGTTAGCAAGTTATATTTTCAGAATTTTTGAACTATTGGTACCAAGCCAGTTCTCGCTTCTGATTTTAAAGGGTATTGTTTAATTCTTACCGGTGATGATCCTAGATTTAGATCAATTCTTACTGGTTCCGCTCTCTTAGACCTTCTTGGAACTTCTCCTGACCAAACGATGGGGATCACTGCATCTTCTATTTCTCAAGGTATCTTGTCCCTTTTGGGATTTGTATCCTGTAACAACAAGGCTATGGCTTCGACATATTTAGATTCTGGGATTAAAATTTCAACTTCCCCATCTTTGAATCTGATTTCAGCTTCTACCTTTTCAAGTAAAGCTCTACCCAGAAAAGTTTTCAGAGAAGTTGGAAAATATAAAAACTGGTGAGTAACCCATTGTTTTCCAAGTTTAAATTTCAGGGATTTGAAAAATGGCCAGGTCTCACGAGTCCCTGTCGCACCAATGACATTTATGCTTTTGTTACTTAAATTTCCTTCTAGTGTATTTAAGACCGAATACGTAGCCCCGGTGTTGACTAAAAATTCTGTTTCCTCATCTCCCAGCTTTGCTTTAACCAGAGGTTCTGCTGGGAGAGGTTGCTCTGGTCCCCATCAGTCCTCTCCCCCTGCTTACTTCAAAGGCTTCTCTCAGCACAGCCACAAATACACTTGATTCCTCTTTCCTTTAACATCCCTCTTCCTTAATCCTTTCCTCTTCTTGACCACTGTAGCCAAACACACTACCTCATCCATTAACTTCCCTGGTCATTCAGGGACATGTTTAGAAAAATATGTTTATTGGTGCACATATCCCAGGTTTCCACAATAGTAACATTTTCTTCTAGTGTTCCTTCACATTCTCCTTCTCTTTTTCTAGGTCTTAGTTCAGACCCTGTACCTGATCATCTTTCTTCCTAATCCTTATCTCACTTGTAAACTCCTTGCAAAAGCAACTGCCAATAAATCAGCCTCTTGTTGCTTTGCTCCTCTTCTTTTTTTCTCTTTCTTTTTCTTTTTCTTTTTTTTTTTTTTTTTTGTTTCTGCTATCAGGGGCCATTTGACCCACAAGGACACTAATTGCAAGTGCATCATTAAAATTTTGTTAGCAGAGCTTGTCTGAGTCCCCCAGAATCACTGGGATGCTCATCAGGTCTCTGCCTGCATTCTTGCACTTTTAGTCCAGTTTACCAATTTACCCCTAGTTCTCCACATGCCCTAATGGCTTCTATGAAATTTCAGAGCCCTGTCTGAGAAACGGCTCAGTCTCCTACACCGTTACAGTCCCAGTTTTGATTTTTTTTTTTTTTTCCCCCTAGACTGTTGTGCTAGTTCTGCTCAGGGAAATTTAACATTCACCCTTCTCCTTTTCTTACAGGGACATCAGATCCCAGGTAGCAGCCGCAGCCTCCTCCAAGGAAGCTATCCTTGAGATTTTTTTTTCTTTTTTGGAGGAAGCTCTCCCCTCCAGGATCCACCTGTGACTCCTCCCAGCAACCATGAGAGGCTTTTAACCTCCCTTTTAGGCACCTGAGATCCCGGGTAGCAGCCCCAGACTTCCCTAAGGCACCCACCCAAGATGATTTTTCTCCTTTGGAGGAAGCTCTTTCCTCCAGGGTCCACCTGAGGCTCCCCGGAGGCATCTCCCAGAGTCTTTTGGCCTTTTCTTATAGGGACCTCAGATCCCAGGTAGCAGCCCTGGATTCTCCAAGGCAGGTACACAAGATGACTTTTCTCTTTTGCAGGAAACTGTCTCCTCCAGGATCAACCCAAGACTCCTCCCAGTTATCTCTCAGAGTCTTCCGACCTCTGCTTTCGGTACCGGAGATCGCAGCTACCTGCCTCAGACTCCTCCAAGTAAGTTACTCGAAATATTTTTTCTCCTTTAGATAAATCTCTCAACTCTGCCAGCCACCTGAGACTCCTCCCAGGCATCTCCCAGAGTCTTTTGACCTCTGCTTTCAGGACCAGAGATCCCAGGTAGCAGCCCCAGACTCCTCCAAGTAAGTTACTCCAGGTATTTTTTTTCTCCTTTAGATACAGCTCAACTCCGGCAGCTGCCTGAGCCTCCTCCCAGTCATCTCCCAGAGGCTTTTGTCCTCTGCTTTACCTACATAAGATCTCAGGTATCAGCCCCAGACTCCTCCAAGGAAGCTACCCTTGAGGTTTTTTTTCTTTTTTGGAGGAAGCTCTCCCCTCCGGGATCCACCTGTGACTCCCAGGCATCTCCCAGTCTTTTGACCTCTGCTTTCAGTATCGAAGATCACAGATCAGATTCAACAAGGGTGTAAAGAGGGTCCCGCCGGAGGACATTTTGGAATCAGTCCTCCCAAGAGCAGCAGATCTGCAGTCAGGGACTCCCCCTTGGGTCGGGACGCCACCCGAGGTAACTCCTCAAGGTAGAGAGCCCTCAACTTTTAGGTGAGTGATACGCGCATTTTGAGTCATCATTTTAAATCTTAAGAGTTCTTAAGTCGGCTGTGTAGTATTAATTCCCCTTACATCACTGAGCCTGTGGTTTACAAAATGTTACTGGAGTTCTAACTAACTTTTTACGAAAGAATAAAGCTGAGCTTTAACACCTGTTGGATTTGACTGTGTGTGCCTCCATAACATCCCTTCGAGTGTAGGTTAAAGCTCTGCCAATGAGCCCCGCTAGCTCGTGAGCCAAGACCCCCTTCCCCCTTTGAGAAAGGCGAATCTCATCTGACACCAGCAGGCCTGGGGCTGTGCCGGCCACCCCACTATCGAAAAACCCAAAACTCTGGTGGGGACACCAGCCACGACCCACGTATTAACAGACCGGGTCCGTCTCTTTCTTCCAGTGTCGCTGCCCGCAGCTGGAAGGAGAGAGGGAAAAATAAGCCGTGTTCCAGATTCCCCTCCCAACCATCCCAAGGCCCCCAAGTCTCTTTCAATCGCCCTTGGACCACGCGTTGCAGCTTCGTCGCCACCCAGGCGGAAGAGCAGTAGTGGGCAATAGTCCGCGGGCCGTCCCAGGCTGGGAAGTTTCCCAGTGCTGCCCTGAACCCGGGCCCCAGGGAGGCAGCAGGCTTCCCTAAGAGGAGGCTCTGTCCGGCATCTCGGCCCCTCTGTTCCCCTCAGAAGGGAGTCACCCACACCCCTAAGCCGTCTTGGCTTCCTCGGGGAGGTGGTCGTGATACGGGGGTAGGCCTTTCTGACCGTGGCAACACCTCTGGCGCAGCTGGCCCGAGCTCCACATCCTCCCTGGACTGGCCTTCTGCCTCCGGAGCCTCACGCCTCTTGTTGAGAGGCACCTGGGAAGGCGAGGAGGGGGTTCGCCTGCCGCCCCCAGCCTGGCCTCCTTTTTCTTTTTTCCTTTTTCCTTTTTCCTTTTCCCTTTCCTTTTCCCTTTTTTCCCTTTCCTTTTCCCTTTTTTCCCTTTCCTTTTTCCCTTTCCTTTCCCTTTCCCTTTCCTTTTCCCTTTCCTTTTTCCTTTTTCCTCTCCTTTTTTCTTTCCTTTGCCTTTCCCTTTCCTTTTCCCTTTCCTCTCCCCTTCCTTTTCCCTTTTTTCCGTTTCCTTTTCCCCTTTCCTTTTTCCTTTCCTTTTCCCTTTTCCCTTTCCTTTTTCCTTTCCCTTTGCCTTTTTTCTTTCCTTTTCCCTTTTTCCCTTTCCCTTTCCCTTTCCCTTTTTCCTTTTCCCTCTTTTCCTTTCCCTTTTTTCCTTTTCCCTTTTTTCCTTTCCCTTTCCCTTTCCCTTTTTTCCTTTCCCTTTTTTCCTTTTCCCTCTTTTCCTTTTCCCTTTTTTCCTTTTCCCTTTTTTCCCTTTTTCCTTTCCCCCGGCGGCGGGAGGATCCAGGGCCCCCCGGCTCGCGGGTGCTTTCTGGCGCCCGTTGCCGCCTCGGGGAGGGCAGAGCACGGGTCCAGCAGCCAGAGGCTCTCAGAGTCCCTGGTGCGCCTTCCCCTTCCTGCTGCCTCCCGCAGCGCTGCCGGCGGGCTGAGCTGAGCTGAGCTGAGCTGAGCTGAGCAGGTCGTCCCCTCGGTCCCACCTCACAGGGCTGGTCCCGCTCCTGCCAGCCCTTCCCAGGGCCAGGCTCTCGCACGCCCTGAGGCTGCGTGGGAGCTCTCTCCGGGTCGCCACGTCCCTGCTGGCGAGCGCAGAGGACGTGGCTTTCTGCTACCGTCGCCCGGCTCCTTCCCCCGGCCGAACTCCCCTCTGGAGCGGGCAGGGGCACGCCGCCCTTCCCCGCCAACTGCCGCCCCCGGCTCTCTTTGCCCGCTCTGGCCGCGGCGCTCCCCAGGCCGCTTCGGAAAGGGCTGGGGGTGGCGCGGCCCCTGGGCCGAGACCTGCCGCTCCGCTCCGCTCCGCTCCGCTGCGGGCCGGGCCGGCTCCGGGCAGCTCGCCTCGGCGACCGACTGCCAGTCGCAGTGACAGCCGGGCAGCGGCCCCAGGCTGCTCCAGGGAAGCTCCCGGAGACGAGGGCTCTCCTCTGGAGGAAGCTCTCTCCGCCGGGAGCCACCCGCCGCTCCGTCCGTCCGTCCGTCCGTCCGTCCTCGGGTCCCCCTTGTCCCGGCAGGCTGCGCTGGTGCCCGGGAAGGGCAGCGGGAGAGCCCCGGGGCTGGGCCGGGGCCGGCTCTGTCCTGGCGGCGACCCCCCTGTGGCGGGGGCACGGGAGGACCCCCTTTGGTCCGCCCCGGGACTGACTGACAGCGCTGCCCTCACAGCGGGGGGGGGACTGACTGACAGCGGCGTCACGCACAAAGCCCTGGGGAGCTGCCCCGGCCGGGGGGGGGCGGCAGACAAAAGGGGGTCCCTCGCCTCCCCTGCGACACACGGCCATGGGGGCTTCCTCCCCTGAACCGCTCCGCTCTGCCACAGATTGCCTCGGGGTGTGGGGGTGGGTGGGAGCGTGTGCGTGTCTGCGGGGGGGAGGACCGGGGACGACACGGACACTGTAGCTCTCTCTCTCTCTAGTGCAACTGTAATTGCCAACAAGCCGTAACAGCAACCATCGATCGGGGAGGAGCACCGGGTGTCTATACGGTATTTTCATACAAACTTATCCTCCCCAAGAAAGTCAATGGCTAATAAAGCAAAGCCAGCAGCAGGACAAGCAGCACCGGGGCAGAGGAGATCCCCCCTTTTGGGGAGGGAGCGGGTAAGTAGCACAAAAACATCCTGCGGGAGGAGGAAAAACGGAGAAGCCTTTCCCAGTTCCGACTTCCCTCACCCACGAGCTCTCCGGCCTGATCACGCTGACTTCAGCAGCTAGGAGCATCAAGGTCCACAGTCACCAGTGCCAGCAATACGGCACCGGTGCCACGAGCCCAGGTGACGCTGGAAGTGATGTCAGATACAGAAAACCCTGTGGTAGGTTAGAAAGTCCTGGTTTAAATTTAGTCACTTAGCCAAGATCAGTCTGATCTGTTCTAGTCTTCCTGTTTAACGGTGCCTCACCTGGAGCACCACTGCTGATCCCTTCTGCTCTTCCTCATGGATGGTGCGTCCCTCTTGGCAGGAAAACGGACCGCTGACCCGATACAGAGCGACTGAGCGGTCAAAGCGAGGAGGGGATACCTCCTCAAAAGACCACCAAAGGCCAGCCAAGACCCCCGCGCGTGCAGAGAGGGCATCTGATGCGTCAGGGTTACGCAATGCTAGGCACATGCATCAGATAGTTTGAATATGTATTAGGTAGGAGTAGTTTAATAAATTAGATGCAATTGTTACTGTATAAAAGGGACACAACTGATGAATCCGGCCTGCTTGATTTGTGCAAAGTCCATGGAGCACCCTGCGCAGAATAAAACAGTATCTTTCCCGCCTGTGTGAGATTGTTCTCTTGCACACCGTGTACCGAATCCGCTTTTAGGACAACAGATGCAAGCGTGTGGCTTTTTCCAGGGTTTATGGGATGCCAAGGGGAAGAGAGGGAAGAGCTTGCTTGTTTCTGCTTGTTCTTCTTTAAGTACCTTTCCCTTTCCTTTTAGCAGGCGGCCACTGCTTTAAAGAACAAGGTGCTTTCTCAAAGTTAAAAGAACGCCCATCTCAGTTAAAATAAAAACCATTTTTGTTTAGATTTCATTAACCCATGTTCTTTATCGTCTAAAATGATTTTCCAAAATGGATGCGCATCTTGCCCGTAATTCTGTAATGGCATTTTCCAGACTGAGACATCAAAATGTCTTTGTGTGTAGGTTGTAGCCTCAGCCAGCCCAGCTCTTGCAGGGTAAAGGCCCTTTCTTATGCAGCTGCATCTAAGATCAGGGAAGTGGGACATCCTCCTCCTCCTGACAGAACCAGTGCTAAAGAAGATCAGCTCATGGATATCTTCCCTGATTTATGGCTTGTTCTCCATCTGGTCAACTCGCTAGCCATTCCCTGGTCCTCACCGCTGTCCATCTCATTGTACAGCCCCCCAGCAGAAGGGACCGAACCCTGGTGCACTCAGCCTGTACCACGGTTTGTGGGACAGGACTGAGGAGAACGCCGTCAATGGAACCAGTTTCTCAACCCCATTTCTTCTTGGAGGGAAAGCATTCTTTCACTGCTGATGGGAGTCCGGGAATGAATACAGAGGCAGATAGGGTGGATAATCCATGCACCATGGTGGGAACAAGCCAAACAGACCCCGTGTTGCATTATCATCTGACTCTTTTAGAACATCGCCTCATTCTGCCAGACACGTTACCCCGTCAGACAGCCACACGTTGCTACTGCTAAAGTAACAACCAGTAACACAGTGTTATGTGTTAGACCAGCATTGTGCGTGTAGGTGCTGACGGTGCCTCAGCTCAGGAGAGGGCTGAAGAATGATGGTTTATTGCAAATGCGCTAGCGTGATGGCAAAAAGCTGCCTGAGCATGCCCTAGGCACATCTGAAATCTTAACTCCCAGCCTCATCCCACTACCTATCAAAGGCATAAATAATTACACAACTTGTAGCAGAGTGGTAAAATCTAATCCAAAACATTTTCACCAATTTTGACCTTTTTAATGCTCTGAAGCATAGGGCAGCAGTCCATCCAAGACCAGAAACCTCTACTTCTTCTTCTTCTTGGAGGGAAGGAGTGTTTTCTGCCAGGGTAAGACTGATTAAAATAACATACAGAGCCAAGCTGATGCTTGTTTTATTAGAGTCTCATACAATGATTTTCAAATGTAAAATTCCCGATTTATGACACTCAAGGATCAACATCGTAAAGCTTGTCGCTCTTTTTTCCAAAACCTCTAGGTTGTGAAGAAAAAGACATTCTAACCCAACATCTTCATATGTTAATTTGAAAACGTAAACAAAGTAGAATTTCATTTTAAAGCATTTAATAGTAGAGACAAGCAATGTGTAAAGCTGAATTACAAAAGAAACAATACAACCCGACACTCATGCTACAAGTTTACCTTTCCACAACCATTAGTGCTTCCAGGTCAGTTCTTTCCAACAAAGAGATGCTGTAGTGGCGAGAAGATTATGCTGGGGAAACAACAACAACAAAAATCCCCCACATTGTACCTAAAGTACTTCTCTGAGAATTGTAACAACAAGGTAATTTCTGTCCACCAGAAAGACACAACCCCAGCACAAAATAATACAGAGGAAGACCGAAAAAGTAGAGGAAACATAGAGAACAACCTGTGCCGTAACGGTCTAGTCTCAATAGTTAAGGGGACTAGCATACATTATGATTAACAAGGAGCTTTATTCCTTCCAAAACTAATCCACCTATCAAACAGTTACTGCCGACGTTCAACACGTGCTGTGCAGTGAACAGACCACTCTTGTGGCACACAGCTTTGACAGCTTTAGAGCACTCCTTTAGTCAGCAATGCCCAGCAACTGTTGGCGGGGCTACTTTCATTTTGGTTTAAAATGGTGTCTTTGGGAGTCAAAGTTACAAAGGCCACAGTTGCTAAGCGGGCAAATAAAGGCCATACTTGCCTTAAGGGGACTGCAGGTCCCTCCCAGGAAGGCCCCTCGAGAAGGGGGAGTGTGTAAAAGTCCTTTAGAAACCGGGCTGGAGGCAGCACTCCGCAGCTGATAAAAGCCACATCCTATGAGGGCTGTGACTGAGGTCAGTAACACCCCCCCAACCCCCCACACCCCCCCCCCCGTGAGGAGTTTTTTCCCCAAAGACAGCCCAGAAGAGGAACATTTCCTGGGAATGCTGCACCTTACCACAAGACAAAAGGACACCCCTGAATGCTCCTTTGCCTTGGCACACTTTTTTGTTTAACTACAGAAAAGGGGGACCCATTCTTCAAGAGAACGTAGAATCACCTGAACTGCCAGAATCAGGCACAGGCTCGGACAGAGCCAGGACTGCATCTGCTCGTAGCTGCAGTAGTCGTACCTTCTCCAGAACCTGGACAGACCTCTTCCTTCTGACTCCACGTTTCCTTTGTTTACCATTTGGTCCAGTTGCTGCAGGAGCTGCACTGCACCCTCAGCCTGACCGGTTCCTGTTCTTTGTTCAAGGTTAGATCCCACAGGCGCCCCTGTCAGAAACAGCAGCAAGAACAAAAACACAAGCTCGCTCTCTCCACACTCCCTGCACACCCAACGGCAGACCCTGAAACCGAGAGGTCGGTCCAGACTCTGACTGACATCACGCCTGGGAGCTTTCAAAGCAATCACAGTGCAGACTGGTTTGGAGGTAGGCTCCCATCTCACAGCCCAGCTCTGAAAGAGCTACGTAGCCCGGCTCTATGGGTGGGAATCGCTTACAGCCAAAATCATTGCTGACCTGCCGCTCTGTGGTGCTTCTAATTCCTAGTCTCACGTGCTGGAAAATACCAAACACCACTTTTAAAGGACAACTATTACCGATGTCATCCTTGCAGCTTTTGACTTCATATGACCAATTCGACTGAAACAAGCCAGGAATTCCTTACTTACACAAACTCACCCGGTTACAGCCCACAGTAAGGGATGCTGGACTAAACTCACGCTCATCTTCTTTGCAGGAATTCTGAAAGGAAAAGGAACCCAAGAACTTTCACACCATGTAAAATTCTATTCTACAGGAGATCTTTGTTCCTTTGCTTGCTTGCTTGAAGAACTAAAAGGCAAGGTCTGCTCTCTTGTTCTGTGACTTTATTTTCTTACCTGCTACTAGGAGGACTTTCTTCACCAATAGCTTTCTGCCCCTCCCTCCTCAGGACATTCCCAGGCCTAACATAAAGCTGGAATTCATTGACTAGGCTTTAATATAGCAGATAGTGAAAGAGGAACACCAGCTATGGCACCGACAGAGGTTTTAAAAAACATCGACAGAGGTGCTGTGGGAAATAACAGCCGCTGGACAATACAGGCCCCTAGGCATCAGCCCTGCTAAGACACACTCATAGGAAGCAGAGTAACAGGGCAGGGACAAAAGTGAAAAGTGCCAGAAGCAAGAGGTGAGCCAGGAATACCCATTCGCAAGGCTATCAGCAATACAAAGGACCACAAACAACAAAACCACCCTGGAAGCTTCTTTAGGAGAAAGTGAAACAACTTTGTCACAGAGATAAGAGAAGAGAAGAATAGATCCCTCCCTGATGGTGCTTCTCTTGCACTAAGCTCAGGTTCACGTGAAATTCCAAACTTTAGATGGCCAGAGATCTTGGCAGTTTAGTCTCAGAGCATTAACTAAGGTAGGAAAATTATCTGCAGTGACAGGCTGAGCGTCTCCCAGTTCCTTCTTCCTTGGACTTCTACTCGTGCTCTTGGTAAGCAGAAAGATGCACAGGCTCAACTCCAGTCATCCTGACCAGACAGCCTCCTGTCAAAATCGCAGGCCTGGAAGGCATTTGGATGAGAGCTGAAAAGGCAATCTATTCAACAGCCATGCGACTGTGGCACTTCCATGCTCCTCCTTCTGAATTGAGTGCCGATGCTGTAAAGTCAGTCCTACGTGTATACTAAGCAGACAGATTTCCTTCATGTTTTAACAAGAGCCTTCCCTTTTCGAGATGCACTCTAAAACACCAGCTGGATTTGGATCCAAAGTCATACACTGCTCATAAACTGAACAAGAGCCCTGGAGGAATGACCAGAAGAATCCTGAGAAAGCACAGGCGCTACTGAGATTTTTTTTTTCCTAAACCTGATCTTTCTTCTCATCCTGAATACCAGACGAAAACAAATGGAAAGCAAACCAAATGGAAGGCATGTCACAGAAGCACCTGGCTCTGATCTCCTAAAAAAGCACACGAGGGAGAGGTCATCTGCTCAGGATTCCATGCGGTGCTCCTGACATCTGGTCTGGTATTCATAAAGACACCAGTTTGTGTCTGGAGCTCCCTCTCAGTGTAACAGTGCCCTGACTAGTGCAAATTGCAGGTACGAGTCATGGTGGCACAGGCATCTCTTCTGGAGAAGGTTCTTCTCACCTGAACTGGTATTTGCCGACTTGATGATTCACTCATCATAGTTCCTGATTACCTGGAAAGAGCTCAGGACATGTCCTCCCACATCAGTTAACACACTAGGAGGTTACGGTGATGTCCACCACCTACCACATCATTTCTCAGGGTCCAACATGCTAACCCGGAGCTCCAGCTTCCAAGGACCCTCATGTTTGGGAAATTCAGCCACTGTACAAGGAGCGGAGGCATTCTGGGGACAGCGATTATAGCAAAGAGGGGAATTAAAAAAAGCATCTTTCAGAGGATGACCTTATCCCACCAAGAGAGCGTTTGGAGCACCTGAGGAAAGAAGCCAGAAAGGGCATGTGTAGAGAGACCTGTCATTAATCCTGCAAAGGTGAGCTGAGGGGAAAAAAAGGGATACAGGTTTTAGACACAAATCAGCCTACTTGTTTTAGAGAAGTTCTTCTGTACTGAAGGCTCCTGAGGAGTTACCAGGCAGTGTCCTTCCTATCTTGGAAATCCAACAAACCTGCCAAAAACCCCGCTTCTGAAAGAAAGTTTTGGGCTTACAACAAGGTGAGGGCTGTTTCAATACAGGAGTTTACCTGTGCAGGCTGAAGGTAACCATGCAACTAGCAGCACCTGAAATTGCAGGCCACTGTACATGCAGGGGATCCCTGCAGAGCAATTATGCTGAGACTGGCCCTTTGAAACCAGGCCTACAGCAGCAAGCAGGCAGCATGCCCTGGCCAGCAGGCAGCAAGCCCACAGACGATATTTGTGTAAAGGCTCAGCCAGTTGTGGAGAGGTCCAAAAGGTTTCTGAAATGAGGGCAGCACGTCATCATGCAGAAGCACGCAGAAACCTGGGCATCTGATGCAACTGTTCACCTCCCAAGGAACAGTGGGAGAAGAAGCTGTTCCTTTTATACTACCAGGCAACTTCCTTTGTGGACAACCCCAAGAGGAATAAGTTTGCCTCCTCAGAAAAGACTCTCTCCAAAGAGCTGGAGAGGGAAGGCGGCCAGGAAGGCAATAGCACGGCAGGGGTTTGAACTACATGCAGAATGGCTATCAGGATCCAGAAAATGGATGAAATGCACTGGGAGGATGGGCAACAGCCAGGACGAGGAGAACAGGGGGGTGAGGGAAGACCCTCTTACCTAAAGGGTGTGCCTAACAGCAGCTCTGTCAGAGCAGCCTTTTAGCTTGTGGGCTACAAGAGAAAGCATCTTGCCCTCCTGACAAAGTCTCTGGAGAACAGTAGGTTTAGAAAGCAACTGCCAATCCCTCTGGAACAATCCTGTCGTAAATCTGCCTTCTGATGACATAGCGAGAAAAAAACATGACACTGTGTCAAGAAGAGGGAGATGCCTGCAAGGCCATCTGCACAGAGAAAGGACACTGCTGAGGAGTGGCAAGTACTCGCACCGAAGCCAGTGTCAAGGTGTCAGCACCCACTGTTGGCCCTTCACGGAGTTCTGCACAAAGGAGCATGTGAGGTAAAAGAGGACTGGAGTCTCTTGAGGACAAGGCAGGGCAACCTTCAGGTTCAGCTCCGAGAGGCTGAGTTCACCCCTAGAGCTTGTAGCTTCACAGTCAGAAAAGCCTCTGTTGGGTCCCGGTAAAACTCATCCTGTGGCTAAGTTTGATGAGCAGGAATCACAAAGGTCTCCATGCAGGTGATGCAGGTGAAAAGGGAAAAAAAGTTACCTGAAGGCATTTTTATGCTTGCCACTTGAAGAACCTAGGACTAAACAGATGCTATTGTCTCTTTCTGAATATTCTGTAGCTTACCATTTCAAATCCATGCTTTGCTTTACTCGTATGGCAAACACGCTCGGCTCCAGTTCTAAAAATAAGTCAAACGGGTAAGAACTGAGTTTACCAAAAGTCACAAAAAGGAAGCAAGCTTGTAAATGGCTGCTCAAGTATTTCATTAGAAAGCAGGGTTTTAGTACCTCCCTCTAAGCCAACAAGACAGATACCCTTCATCTGTATTTGTACTCATGTTTCAAAGTCTCATTTAAAAAATGACAATAGGCACTCACTCCAGTATTAGGCTTTCTGCTTTTCTAGTAAGCCCAACAAGCAGTTGAAGAGAAAAACAGCGTGACGTGACAGGGAAAGGGGCATGAGCAGCAAGGTGAGAAAGCTTGCAAAGCCTACAAGATTACTGACACAAGGAGAAGGGCAGGTAGCAAAGAACCATAGAAAGATCTTACAAGACTTGGCCGCGGAGCAATAAAATGGCAGAGAGGTACAAAGTGGTGCACGTGGGGAAAAACAGTCCTGGCTTCACACACAAAGGCTCTAGAGCTTCTCAGCTGAACGCTTTAAACAAAACTGCAAAACACCGTCAGCAAAACCAGCCTCTTTTCCCACTGAAGCACGAAATCCACGCACGGCAGTGAAACAGGAGCGCTTTTTACAGCTCCCATCACTCGATGCTCAGCCCGTGCAAGCGCGGTAGCCACTCGGAAGCGACCGCTTTCACGGTCAGTGAAAGAAGGCAGGAAAAGAGCAGCCCCCCCCCTCTGAATTTAGGGTCTCCTAGGAACTCACGGCTACCGGCAGGCACCACACTGCAGGCTGTAGCTTCAACACGCTCACCTGCCGATTCTAAGTCCGTACACACGCCTGCCTGCATGAAGAAACCTGGCTTCAGGCAACCGACAGGTACCTGCTTTCGAGGACGTCCTCCTTTCTCCCAGCCTAGGGAAGGAAGCAGGAGAGCCAACGGGACGCGACTGCTCTGGAAACGCCGCTGCCGACCTCCCTGAAGCTTGACAGGCCTCTTGCCCCGGGGGCTGCCAAGAACGCCCGGGCAGGACTGCGTCGCAGCCCGCCACCGACGCCAGGCTGTGAGGGACACCCCCGGCGGCTGCGGGTCCCTGCGGGGACAGCCGGCAGAAACTCCTTTCTCTCCACAGCCGCACGTCTCCGCGGTGCCCGCCGGCCTCCGCCGGACAGCCACCAGCGGCAGGCAGTCCCCTGCTGCCCCCGCAGCCCCGGGGGCGGCAGGGAGGGGCCGGGGCTGGCCGGGCCTGCGGGGGGAAGGCCGGGACCCGGCGCCCCGGCCTGCCGCGAGGGGAGATGCCGCCACCGCCGCCGCCTCAGCCCCGCTGCCGGCCTGCGAGGCCCCCGGGCAGCCCCGGCGCTGGCGCCCGCCGGGCAGCCCACCGCTCCACGGACGGGGAGGAGCCCCCGCCACGGCCACCGGCCCCGCCGCGCCCGCCGCCCGCCCTTGCCTCAGGCGGGGCCGGGCCGGGGCTGCGGCCGGAGCGGAGCCGAGGGCAGCCGAGCCCAAACGAGAGGAGCCGAACCGAGCCGAGAGGAGCCGAACGGAGCCGAGCGGAGCCGAGCCCAGACGAGATGAGCCGAACGGAGCCGAAGGGAGCCGAGCCCAAACGAGAGGAGCCGAACCGAGCCGAGCGGAGCCGAGCCCAAACGAGAGGAGCCGAACCGAGCCGAAGGGAGCCGAGCCCAAACGAGAGGAGCCGAACGGAGCCGAAGGGAGCCGAGCCCAAACGAGAGGAGCCGAACCGAGCCGAGGGGAGCCGAGCCCAAACGAGATGAGCCGAACGGAGCCGAAGGGAGCCGAGCCCAAACGAGAGGAGCCGAACCGAGCCGAGGGGAGCCGAGCCCAGACGAAACGACAAGAGCCGAACGGAAAGGAGCGGAGCCGAGCCCAGACGAAATAAGCCGAGCCCAGCCGAAGGGAGCCGACCCCGGCCCGGGCGCCCCCTCCCTCTGCTCCAGCTCCCCACGCTGCTCTGCACTGGCTGCTGCTGCTGCTGCTGCGCTGCAGAGGCGGCTGCATTTTGGGGCTTGGAGCGCTTTGGGTTCCAGCGTGAGCCCGAAGCATCAGAGGAGTTGGCCTGTACCTCGTGGCAGGTCTTGCAGCTGCTTTCGGGGGGTCTGGGCTCTGCCCAGGCCTCTCGAGTCAACGTTGACTCTGGTGCCTAATGACAGTATGCTGGCAGTGGCCCTGGTAGCTCAGCCCTTTCTCTCCCCAGTTGCGATGATGTCAGCAAAGAAGGACTGTTGTGGTTTCAGCCCAGGCGGCGACCAAGCACCACGAGGCTGCTCGCTCACTCCCCCGCCGCCACCATCTTTGTCCAGAAACAGGACCGAAGCCTCTCCCCGAGAGTAACGTCCCGACGGTGCTCCGCGAAATCTAGAGTCCCCTCGGACGCTGGCGGCAGCAAGCTAGGAAAATCCGAGTGCCAAAGCCCACGGAGTTTCTGCTCTCAGCTCCAGGAAAGAGTCCTGTTCATCCGTAAGAGGGAAGCCAGCGTCACCCTTGCAGGGCGGGAAACAAGGCTTATCCGATCGAGGCCGGAGCGCCGCGTGAAGCCAGAGCGCAAAGCTGGACAGAACCGGGGGGGCAGGGGGGAAAGCCCGGCCCGGCCCCTTGGGAGCCCCGAGGGCCCCCGGGGAGCGCAAAGCCGGGCAGCTGCCCTTCCTCACGCTCCCGGCCAGCTCCTCCCTGGAAAAGCGGGCACCGGCCTCCTCAGCCATCCCGGGGGCCCGGCCGGGAAGACCCCCGCCAGGGACAGCCCCGGGCGGTGCTGCCCAGAGCCCACCCAGCCCCGCCGTCCTCCCCTCCGCGGCACCCACCCCTTCTCCCCCGTGGGTTTGTCCCCGCGGCAGCTGCAGCAGGATCGCGCCGCTTTCCATCCCCAGCGTGCGGGGCAGGGCTGCCCAAACGGAGCCCGAGGGGTCGCGGCCCGCGGGCCGAGACCAGCGGAGAGCCGCCAGGGAAACCGCCGCCTCCGTCCATCGCACGGACGGGAGCCGCAGCAGCCGGAGAACGCTCCCGAGTCGTGCCGCTCCCAGGGCAAGCCCAGGCACCGCTTCACGCGTGGGACGTGCCGTCCCGAGAGCGGGGCTAGCCCAGGGGCGGCGGGGACAGGCTGGCCAGCAGCGCCGAGCCCGAGGCAAAGTCTGCCGTGGGTGCAGCCGAGGGCTGGCGCGGCCTGAGTCCTGGCTGGCCCTCGGCGCCGCTGCGGAGCGCCGGAGCCACGAGAACCGGCTCGGTCCCTTCGCGTCGGTGTCCTTGCCACCGGCTCGGTCCCTTCGCGTCGGTGTCCTTGCCACCGGCTCGGTCCCTTCGCGTCGGTGTCCTTGGAACCGGCTCGGTCCCTTCGCGTCGGTGTCCTTGCCACCGGCTCGGTCCCTTCGCGTCGGTGTCCTTGCCACCGGGGCAATCGCTGCCAGAGACGCGGGGCCCCCCGGGCCGCTCCCCGGCCCCTGGCAGTGTCCCTCTCCATCTGCCCGCCCGCCCCTGCCGTGGGCAGGAGGTCTCCGCGCCCGCGCTCCCCCGGACGAGGAGCTGCAGCGCCCGGTGCGCGGTGCCGAGGGGCCGGCTCCTGCCCACCATCACCTGCGGCTGGAGGAGCCGCACCGCGCCCGCAGGCAGCGCTGCCCGCCCTGCCCGCCCATGCCGCTGCGCCCGACCGCCTCCGCTCGGCTCGGCTCGGTACGGCTCGGCAAAGCTCGGCTCGGCTTCGGCTCGGTACGGCTCGGCAAAGCTCGGCTCCGCTCGGCAAAGCTCGGCTCCGCTCGGCTTCGGCTCGGTACGGCTCGGCAAAGCTCGGCTCCGCTCGGCAAAGCTCGGCTCCGCTCGGCTTCGGCTCGGTACGGCTCGGCAAAGCTCGGCTCCGCTCGGCAAAGCTCGGCTCGGCTTCGGCACTTTTTTAGGTAGCTCAGGGTTTTCAGGTAGCTCAGTCCTGGGCTCCCAGACCTCGCCTGGGCTATGCTGTAGTTGGGCCTGTCTCCAGCCCTGTCTCTGGCCCCGTCTTCTGGGTGGACCTTGGACCCATGTTGTAGCCCTGCCTCCTGCTGCTCCGACTGGGTGGGCCCTGGACCTGGTTCATCCCCTGGCTGTGTCTGGGGCTGTCGATGGACCCCATTACCAGCACCCAGCCCTGCTGAGACCCTGTGGGACTGTGCCCTGATGGGTGAGGGCACAGCCCCGGTTCCCCTCACTGGCTTCCTCTCTGTTCTTTGTGAAGTTCAAACCCCTCGTCTTGTTTTTCCTCACCATACGTCCCAATTCTCGGTTTTTCCTGCACCCTACCTTTCTTCTATATTCTCCCCAGGGTATACTTCCAGCTGCTTTGGGGTTTTTTTCAGGTTTGAATTATCTTTTTACGACACCTTATCCTCCCATTTTTCCCCATTCATGTCCAGCTGTCTTTTAAACCCCTTCTCAAAGCCCCACTTATTGAATTTATCCTTTGCCAGGCCCAGCTGCTTTTCATTCTGAGGGTTGTTCTCCATGAGGCCTTTTGAGTTTAGGCTATAAAATCCAAAGACAAGAAAGCATCTTGCCACACTTGGTCATCTCTTACATAGTCCGCCCTAACCATGGCCTGAAAATTTTCATCTTCTAATTAATTTTTTATGTTCCTGGAAAAAAACCCACTGCTACCTTCTGGAATTTCTTCACCTGCAATTAATTTTCTGTGATGTGTCACTGGACCTAAAAACAGAGAGGCTGCCATTGATCTGATCTGTCTTACTGTTAAGAAATACTTGCTCCCAGTATGAAAAGAAGTATCTCTGCTCCTGATTTCTGACTCAAGACATTTCGTAGCCCACATGCTGCTCACCAAAGACGCATCAATCATCACACATCAGGCAGGAGTGACCTCCGCGGGTAGTTACGAATTCCCACACTGAGATATCGCTACGTGGTGTGAGGCGTATGGCTTGACCTGAAGATCTCTCCCACTCACAAAGCATGCCGGTCCTCCACGCATTTAGACCTACTGCTCTCATAAAATGCAGCATCTTGTGCCCTATCAGCATCATGTTGAAACTAGGCACGGTTATAGAAATGATAACTTTATACTGTTTTGTTAAAGTTAAGATTAAATAAAGGGCTAAAGGACTTAGATACAACAGTTTAAAAGGATAAATGCCAACCTCATGTTTAGTAGCTGTCTTAAGAAGGGACAGGCAACTTCCCCCTTAGCCCAGATATTACTCCGCCATTAAGAGAAGGACCAGTGTCACTTATTATCCGTTGTCGAAGCAGTCTCCTGGAGGAGCAACCTGAATGTTTTGCTCTGCTAGGATTAGGCTTGCCCGAGTAAGCACAACTGCACGTACTCCACGTGCCACTCAGAAAGGAGCTGTGATGAAGGACAGAGCCTACACACCACATGAACACATTCACATACATAAACATACCCTGGGCTTTAGATTAAATGGAAACAGAGGGTTGAAGGATTCTTCTAGGGACTTCACTCTTCTTCCTGCCTAGCTAATTCATTTCTGTTGCAAGTTTAAGCTTGATTTCCTAAACTCAGTTGACAAGGGACTTTCTCAGAAAAAATGCCAACTAGGCAATACGTTATCAATTGTGCCTTATTCTCTAAGGGAAATAGAAAAGCTGAGCTCCTCTCGCACGTCCAGCACTTCATAAAACAATCCACCCTACAGCTTAATTGACGCCTTACTAGACATAATGCCTTATGACTCAGCTACCTTAATGAAAATAACTATATATGCATATGTCCTTGTACATCTTAAAACTCAGCGTGTTTCCTATGTCACAGATACAATTATGCATACAGTACACCGCATAAGCCTAACTGGAAATGGAGTGAAGATTGAGGTAAAATGACTGGATCCCATGGAAAAATTGAGGAAACCGATACTTCTCAAAGCCTTTGTATGCATTTGTGGCTTGAAACACCTCAGCTTTCTCTTAGGTGGCAAGGGATGCTGTCTCAACTTTATCAGGTGTTCTACATGGTATGGAGGAAGTACAAGAACAGATACTCCAAATATGGATGAATTCAGCATTTTTTAAATTTTATTTAATCAGTAATCAGGCAAACTTAATCTGACACCAAAACCCACATCTTGTCACACTTACTTTTGAAATACAGCATACCCAAAGGAGGGAGGAAATTGTTTTAGTGTGATTTATAACAGTAACGAAGAGTTATATTCTTTTTGGTAATGACACTGTGCAACACATTTTCTGTTTGGGGAGTAAGCTTCTGAAGTATTTTAATCTGCCTCATCTACCGTTACAGATTTCAGCAAAACTGCACAATCCTCACAAGAATTAGGACTGTATATAAATCCAGTAATAACCCACAATCATCTCTCCATTTTGGTTGTATTTATGCTGTAGATGCTAGGCTTCTTCAAACTTCCACCAACCAGTGGAAATTTGCCAAATATATAACCCAGTGGGCCATTTAAAGGGATTTTGCTGTGAATTATGACTGCTACATTTGTGGGCAGCTTTCAGTACCAGAGACTGGAAAGGGAGAGGCAGAGTGTGAAGAGCAGGGAGCGCAGCTTTCACCCTGAGACCTTCCACGTATTTGTTCATGATCTACAGAAAATGGATGAGCTGGACGGCATAAGCTCTCTGTGCGCAGATGGAACGGCACTACTTAAAACCAGTCCTTGCTTTGGCAACTGGGGGAGACGTCGATCCTGGCTCTTAAGCTGGCAGAGGCTGCCTGAAGCCTTGTTTAAGCTGGTGTCTGTACAATCAAGCCATTGTGGTTTACCTAGGTAGTGCGTGGCAGCTGAGCTGCAGCAACAGACTGTGCACGCTCTTTGCCCATGAGATGAAATGCATTAGCTTTAACTTCTTGCATCCAGACTACTTGCCAGATGGATTCCTAACAAAGAGCAGAACCGAACTGCTGAATTACTTTACATATGCTTGGAAAGCCTGGGAAAAAATAAACACGAAAGAAGTAACTAATGGGAACTGAGAGATGCATTTCTGAGTGCAACAGACTCCATCTTTATTTCAAAATATCTCTGTACATTACAATTCTATTTAAAAAAAAAGAAGTCAAAAGTCAAAGCAGTTTCCCACGCTAAGTGAAATATCAGGTCTAATTTTTCAGATAATCAAAAAGAGAGGTTGTGTTTTCACTCAGCAGATCTCATGGCCTGTTCCTATCTGAGCATACTGCTCAATAGCAACATAGAACGTGTTAAATTAAAGCTCTTATTGTGCTCATCACCATGAAGCAGGATTTTTTGAAGAACCACTGTTAGAAGCAAACCGATCTTCCTTGCAAAGTCAGGTTGTCCCTTCTTCAGGTGGAGTTTGCTCTCAGGCAACCTGGCCATCCTGGGAACAACACCAGGTCAGCCTCCTACCTGCTGGTCCCCTCTTCTCTGACAAGAAGAAGCCATCCTGTGTATAACTAAGAACCCGACGATTTCCTTCCCATGGGTTGCACACTAAAATATCAAAGAACTCTGATGGTGGTCTTAGCCCATAGCTGAAACATTAGGAAGTTCATTTCTGGAAATTCAAACACATTCTTTAGCTTGCGTAACATTTATATCAAAACAAAAGGACACTCAAGGCAGGCAAAGCTAAGAATGTGAGCAAGAAGTGGACCATCTGTGGGCTGGTGTGTGGCCGCCTCTGTGGCTGCTAACACTCAATTCCAGCTGGACCTGTCAGCTCCTTCCTTGTAAGCATGCTGTCAGTGCAAATTGACAGGAGTCCCTGGGATTCAAGCCTCAGAATGTATTCCCTTATGCAACGCTAATTGTTCACAACAGGACAGATATCGCAGGAGAAGATGTTTGACTAATTGCATATCAAATTGCACCCAAGCCAAAAACCCGTCGCAGAGGAGGCAGTATGTAATTTCAGATAGGGTGAAATGGGATCACGTCTATGCATGAACTCAGCCACATAGGTTCTGCTTAAATTCTCACCGTAAATACTCAGCAGAATTTGCAAGGCCATAAGGCAGTGCTCTGCGTGAATGTGAATTGCATCCATAGCATGTAGGGGACTGTGTCTTGTATAATTCATGAGAATAGCCACACGGGGTCATACCAAAGGTTCGTTCAGCTCGGCGTCCTGTCTCTGAATCTGAACAGTGAAAGATGTGTAGGAAAAAAGCATAAGAAATGCAATAAGCATAGCATGCTCCTTCCCCTGCTGTACCCTCTATACCGACAGTCACTAGTTCAGGGATTTCTGGAGGCTGTTCCTGCTTCCTAGAGCTTAATGGCCCACGAGAGACCTTCCTTCCCTGATTCTGTCTAATTGCTTCTTCAACCCATTCATACTTGTGCTATCCAAAACATCCTGTGGCAAGGAGGTGCACAATTTAATTACGTATTGTGTGCAGATGTTCTTCTTTTCCTTTATTGTGATTAATAATTTCATGTGTTGCCTGCTAATTCCCGTGTATAAGAAAGAGCAAACAATCTTTCCTTACTCATTTTTGCAGTTTTCACTTCCTCCCGTAGATTGCTGTATATTATTTGGAGAAAATGAAAACTCAAACTGACTCATCTCAGATATTAAGGTGATAAGAGATCACACCTATTTGTTAACTTCCAGCTGTATCTTCATAGTGGGTCTGTTCTGAATTCCAGGTACAAGAAATGGTCTCTCTGTAGTATTCAGGCTTTGAATACAAATTACAGCATGAACCTGCCTCCAGCGTTATTATCCATTGGGCTACTGGGATTTAGAAACTCTTTGTATCTTGTCTGGTTACTATGGCCATTCTCAAAGTCTGTTATTTCTATGCTTTGTACCAGATATGTAAGTATAAGGCTATGCTTTGGGTTGCCCTCAAAGGTATACAGCATTTCAACGAAAATCTCTCCATGTTCAGACACAGAGGTTTCAACAGACCCCCAGATGCAAAGACCAAAAAGAACCCCAAAACCATGGAAGAAAATCAACCCTGCCCCCCCCTTTCTCCTTGTCTTCACATGTAATATTGTGCAAAATGCTGCTATGAAGGTCTCCCTCTGCAACTGCTCCACCCGTCACTGGATTCTCCATCTTATTCAAAGTCTCACATATATCTAGTCTCATTTTATCCCATGTACCCGTCTCCTAATAGTGTACCAGATGCATCCTTCTGATTGCTTGTCATGGGCAACAGTCATTTTTTCTTTCTCAAGGGAAAGCTGTATTCATACATCAATTCTCCACCTTCATGCCAGAGACTCTCTCCCTTAATTCTTGTTTTCAAAGCCCCTCATACAAAATGCACAATGGGCAGGGAATGCCAGAGAATCACAGCACCTGTGTTTTGTATTCAGCCAGCACTAGCTTGAGTGGATGTGCAAAAGCACAAGCCTAGACTTTTGAGGTCCCCAGCCCTCAGCACCCTCATAGCTCTGTTTCTGCTACATACTTTTTTCCCCTTGCCATGTCTGACTATCACTGTTAAGTTCCTAAAGGCAGGAAAGGAGTGATATTTACAGTGCTTTGTTTCCTATTGCCAGTGTCTGCGACAATTAACATGAAAATGCACCCTGTCAGTGGTTCACTTCAAGTGTGGAGCATTGCTGTTCCTGTCAAGGGGAAAGAACCTAGTGCAGTTCCAAAGAGCTTGGGTTTTTTAAGCCCCTTTTTAAAATTGCATTTCCATAGACAGCAGAATATTTAGTTCAGTTATTCTGTGCAAACTGAATCAAACCTTCCTGTTGTTGCTCTCTGTGATCAATAAGAGGTGCATCATTTGAGAGGAGTAGTTACAGTGCCCAGTGTGGAAGTTTGGTTTATACCATCGGTGTGAGCGAGGGGGTTCTGAAGAAACTACCAGACAATCGGTATGCAAGGATGACAGCCACAGGGGACAACAAGCTGCAGGTGACCATGGCTGCATAAGGAGCTTTAGCCCTTCTTGGCCAACCTGCTGTACCTACATGTTGCCCTCTACCTGAGATAATGGCATGGCTCCAAGCATACGGCAGGCCTTAGCACAAGATGAGTATTAGCCAAAATCTGAGCAGGAGCTGGGTGACCAGTTGCAGCTCCATGGGTCCCTTCCAACCTCCACCCTCCTGTGCAACTCTGTGCCTTGCTTTCACTCCTAAAGCACCTGAACTCAGCCCTCATGCCCGCCGGCAAGGATGCTGGGACAAGGCACGATCCCAAACTCCTCCCCAAACAGCAGCTCCCCGCTCCAGAACAGCCGACGGCGGACACACTCAGAATAGAGAAAATATCGTTTTATTGAGAACATCAACTGCGGTGGGGGGTGGGCCCAGGACTCACAGGGGTTCAGCCGGTAACAGGAAAACGGCACCTACAAGGACAGAGTCAGAGAGCACTGCTGAATGCACAGCGGCAGGAAGAGGCAGGGTTTGGTTGCCCTCTCTTTGGGGAACACCGTTGACGAGGAATTGCTCATAGCCCAGAAGAGAGCGAGCTATGGCTGGCATTGCCGAGGGGAGGGCTCTGGTGCCTTATCCCCACGGGGAATGCCCTTAGAGAGCTGTGCGCGCGCAGAGATGCACAGGGCCCCTGTGCCACGCAGCAGGGCTCGCTGGGGAGCCCCTGGGGAGCGGCCACGGGGTTCTTGCCAGACCCTGCGCAGCAGCAGAGCCTGGTACGCACCTGGGCTTCTCGACCTGCCGGACCTTCCTGCATCTTTTCCGTTTGCGATCCCCCAATACGTTTTCTCTCTTCCTCCTCTTTTTTTCTGCACAGCTTTCATCTCCCCAGGCCTGTTTCCTCCTTCGGTTTCTTCTCTTTTCCTTGTCCCGAGGAGAGCCTGCAAACCTTTCCATCCCACAGTGTGCTTAGATAGGTAAGGCCACGATCCAGCGGAGACAGTTCTGATTTTAACCCAAAGTGACTCGTTTTACCTTCTTTCCTCTGAAACGCTGCCCAGTTGTTGCGGGCGTGGCAGGGGCTCTGCTGTGCTCTTGAGGGTGGCTGGAGGCAAAGCTGGAGGTGCCTAAACCAGAATTGTTGGAGTTAAGGGGTGGCAAGGGACGGCCTGGAGTAGTAAGGGACTGCTTGCCAAATTGCCACCTTAGCTCTCCGGGGAAGATGCTGCTTCGCATCGTCCACATTTTGCACAGTCCACCCACCCCAAAACAGACTTGATGAAACTGTGATGAAGTAGGATCTGAGCAAAAGCCCTCTCAAGTTGACAGCTACTCCCCGCTGTCTTTTTGTAGGTATTTGGTTGGATTAAGCACATGCCTAATGCATTTGAGAAAGGACCTTTCCAGTTTTCCGTACAATGTATGATTCCGTGGGGGAGGAGGAGGAACCCCAAACGCACAAGCCATCGGCTGGCCGGAGGAGGCCCAGCAGCTACTTGGCCTCCTCAGAAACTACCCTCCTACCCGAGAGACGCTGTCACGGTGCTTGTGGAGCAGAGCTGACATACCTCTGTCGTTTTGGACTCCGCCACCATGTCTCCCCCAGCTCCTTTGAGGACGTCCAGAGAGGGGGATGCATGCAGAATGGCTTCTGCCTGGTGGCCCTGGTCTCCTCTGCCTGCAGGGCCACTTTGCTCTTCCAAACGCAGGTCTAGAAAGCAAAACCATGTGCAGCAATGAAGCCTTTGGAAGTAAGGCACACCTAAAGCAAAACCCACCCCAAGCCCTACGCCGGTTTTCTTCTTGACGTTGAGGTTTCTGGTATCCAGAGCCCCAGCCTGGGACAGCCCTCAGTTCCTCCTCATACCTCTGGCTCCGTCCGTGGGGGCTGGCGACTCCCCAGCTGATGGACAGGAGCGGCCAGCCACCTCCTCCCCAACGATGTCGCCGCAATTTTCAATCATAAACAGCACCAGCGTGTTCACCTGCACACATCAAACCCTTGGTCTCAACCCAGCTGCCTGAAGTTGTACCAAGCAGCCTTTCCCACTCCCGACCCTTGCCTCTGCACAGACAGCTGTGGCTGTGGGGCTGCCTTTGCGGGCAGCCACCCCACCGGCATTTGCTCAAGGGAGGAGGCAGCCAGGGACCTCTGAGCAGCCAAGCTCGGATGGGCCGGCAAGGCTGCAGCCGGCTTGCCAACACAGCGCACCTTCTCGGTCACCTCCAGCATGGCCTGGAGCGGGAGCAGGTCCTCGTTGGGTGGGCTCAGCAGGTTTGGCCCAAGGCAGATGGCCAGGTTGCTGCAGCTCATCCTGCTGGTGGCTGCGTTGTGGCCGATGTGCTGGAGGAGGGACAGCAGCCGCTTGAGGAGGAAGAGGTTGGCTGCAGGCAACTTCTCGGCCACCCTGAGGGAACAGGGACACCAGGTTGACAAAGCAGATTTTGCCCAGGCCTGTTGTCCAAGGCAGGGGGGAGCCAGCGGCTGAGTTGCGCAGCTTTCCAGGTGCTCTCAGCCAGCGGTCAGGGCTCCTGCTCAACAGGCAGGCTGCTGCCCGCACTTACGCTTTCAGCTCGGAGACCTTCTCCTCCTTGCTGGTCCTCTCCATGGCTGCCACCCAGTCCTCGTAGAGGTGGGTCACCAGCAGCTTGTCGGGGATGCTTCGGAGGAAGTCCTGCAATGCCAAGGGCTCCGGGTGAGCCTTTGAAGTTTCCAGGCCGGCCAGGAGCTCCTCCAGCCGCAGGTCAGCAGCGCTCACCTTCAAGACGGCGGCCAGCAGGAGTGCAGGCTGGCTTCCCAGGTCAACATTGGCGTCGCGGTCCAGGGCCTCCCGCAGCTCCCGAAGTTCCGTCCCGCTGGCGGCTTTTCGGAATATCCCCTCCGTCGACGGTCCTTCCCGGTGCAGGACAGCCAGCAGCTCCTGCAGGAGAGGCAGGAGGACAGTTGCTTGGCTGAGGAGCTGCCTTCCGACAGCGGTGGCCAGAGCACTGCCCCAGAGCGGGCTCCTTGCTGGGGGTGAAGAGCCCAAGCCGCCATCCCCGGAGCTCCTGGGGACGCCCGTGTCCCCTGTGCAGCAGCCGGAGGGAGGGCTCCCACCGCCTCTACGGAGCATCTGGAGGGCTGGGGACCCCCCCGGCCAGCCTGGCTTACCTGGATGGGCCGGGGCAGGGAGCCGTCCTCCCCGCAGACGGCTGCCAGGGGCTGGCCAAAGAGCGCCCTGCTGCAGCCGGAGCCCGCCTGCCCTGGCGCCTGGGCAGTGGCCGGGGTCCTCCGATGAGCAAAGGGCCAGGGCAGCCCCCTCCTCTTCCTCCTCCTGCTGCTGCTCCCTCCTGCTGCAAAGGAAAGCAGAGTAAGAGCCTGTCAACAGAGACCGCCAGGCCAGCGCTCCCGGGGCCTGCCCTGCCCGCAGCGTGGTGCTGAGCGGTGCAGCAGGACGGGCAGGGAGCCAGCAGCTGGAACTCTGAGCTCCGGCTCAGCAGCTCCAGTTGGGAGGCTCCTGAGAGCCGGCTCGCCACCAGGAGAGGAGAGCCTGGCCCAGCCCTCGCCCTGTCCTCCTCCAAGCTGTGGGCAGCAGCAGAGGCTCCGTGTCCCCGCAGAACCACGTCCAGTGGCCGCTGCCCAGCGGGTGTCCTTCCTCCTGGAGGTGACGTCCTGCCTCGGGCTGCCCAACCTGCATGGCGACACTCGAGGGACAAGTGAGCACAGCTCCAGCGCTTGCAGGAGCTTACCGTTCTTCCCGAAACTCACCCGGTGCGTGGCAAAGTCCCCCTCCGTTGCTCGGCGGGACCGTCGGAGGCCCTTGCTTGGGACCAGCCTGCAAGAACCAGGCTGCGCTCAGAGAGCAGCCCCGCAGCGCAAAGGGCCGCCGGCGAGCTGCCAGCCGGCACCGGCAGCCTGAGCGCGGCAGAGCCGGGACCCTCTGCCCTCCTGGGCTCTCTGCCCCGCGGGGCAGGTTTCCCCCCAGCACCGCCGTCGAGGATGTGCCGACATTCCCGGTGGCTCCCCAACCCTCTCCGCTCCCCGAGTGGCACCACCCTTCCCTCCATCCCTCACCCCACTGGCCGCACGTGCCGGCACAGCCAGAGGCGGGTGAAAGGCAGCCCTTCTCACCTCGGCCTGGCCCTCCATCAGCCTCTCCAGGCTCCCGGAGCTGAATGTCCTCCACTGGGCAAGAGAGAAGGAGCGGAGGCAGGTGAGCAGCGATGCCTCTGCCGCTCACTCGGCTGGAGGACCAGGGCTCGGGGGCAGAGCCCAGACCGGGCAGGCACTCACGGCGTGGCGGCGGCCCAGCTCCTTCTCCAGGAGCCTGACTGACGGGACAGGCGTCACCCGGGCTCTCTTGGCTCCTTCTGGTGTCCTGTGCGCCGGGAAGGCACAGGGAGAGAGCTGGCTGAGCCCCAAGCCGCCTCTTCTCCCTTGTGCGGCAGCTCTGCCCGAGCGAGAGCTGCCGGCAGCCGCGGGGGCACCTCTCCCCAGCTGGGGAGCTGTGTTCCCCCATCCGGCTGCACCTGCAGCATCCCCGCGGCTTACCCCAGCAGCGTGCCCACCCACAGCTCCTTCAGCGCCCGGGAGCTGCAGAAAGAGAGGAGAACCAACGTCAGGCCCCGCTGCCCCCCAGCCCGTGGGCAGAGGCGGGCGCCTGCACAGCCCTGCCCCGTGGGGAAGGACGCTGGAGCGGGACGAAGCCCCGTGGGGCAGGACAGAGGCACTGCCCGAGCCCTGGCTCCCTGTGTCCTGCCAGAGCAGCTGCTTTCGCCCTCCCCTTCTGGGGACCCAAAGGGGATGCGGGACCTGCCCATGACCCCATCCCTCCCTGCCGGCGTGCTGCTTGCTCCCTGCCCAGGCTCTGCACGCAGGGCAGAGGCCGTTCTCACGATGGCGTGGGCGTGCTTGGGAACGTCTCCCGCCCGGCCGTGGCACTCACGGGAAAGTGGCAACGCAGGAGCCGCTGGGCCAGACGAGGAGGATGGAGGTCCTGTCCTCATCGCCGCCTTCCTCCTCTTCCTCGTCCCCCGCCGCCTCCTTTCCGCCGCTCAGCACCCACAGCTGGTCCAGGGCCAGGCGGAGCTGTGGGCGCACGCTGGTGCCGCGTCTGCAGAGAGCAGAGAGGAGAGGCCGGCGGTGAGCTGGAGGTGGCCTCCTGGGGGTCCCCCCGGGCAGAGCCCTGTCCCCCACCTGCCCTTGGGACAGACGGACAGCGATGGGCCCCTCCAGCACCCACCAAGGTGCCGGGGCCTGGGGCTGCTGCCGGGGTGTCCCTGCCCCGGGGCCAGGGCCGGGGCTGGGGGAAAGGCAGCTGGGCTCTGAGGGTCTTACTGCAACTTGGCGATCACCAGTTCCTCCTGGAGGAGGAGAAGGCGTCTCTCGCTCCTCTTGCGGCCCCGGGTCAGCCGCACGTCCGTGCTCAGCACCGGCTCGGCGTCGGTGAGAGCCTCCCTGCAGAGCAGAGAGCGGCAGGCATGAGAAAGGCCGCCGCCGCTGCCGCGGGTCCCGGCCGTGCCCCCGAGGCACAGGGAGAGCCCACCTGGAGCCGCAGCAGCAGTTGGCCTGGCCCATCCTGCCCGGGAGAGGAGGACCCTCGCCGTGGGCCAAGGACGCGGGCCAGTCGGCGACAGCGGGGATGGGAGGCGAGGTGCCGGTGCCGGCGAGGTGCTGCTCGGCCAGATCCTGCCTCCTCCCAGCGCTCCTGCGTGCCAGCACAGCTCTGTGCTGCTGTCTCTGGTGGCTGTGGGCTCCAACTGACCAACATTCCGAGCCCAACGGACCAACATTCTGAGCCCAACGGAAAGTGGGAGGGGCACTGGGGCGAGAGTTCTCTCCAGTATGGCCGTCTGCCTGGCACTGGGGAGCCCCAGGCGGGCTGGACGGACCCAGCAGAGGGGAAGGACCGTCTCCCGCCACCTCTTGCCAACGCTTTGCCTACTGCAGCCCAGGAGGCAGTGAGCCGCCTTTGCCCCAGGGGCACTTTTCTGGCTCGAAATCGGTCCACTTGGCGTCCACCATCACCCCAGGTGTCTGCACAGCTGCTTTCCAGCTGGGTGACCCCAGCACTTACTGGTGCAAGGGCTTCTTCGTCCCCAGGTCTCCAGGACTTTGCTCTTCCCCTTGGGGAACTACAGGAGGTTCCCGTCAGCCCCTTTCTCCAGCCGGTCAAGATCCCCCGGGTTGACAGCAGGACCCTCTGGCGCATGAGCCTCTCCTCCCGGTTCTGTGCCACCTGCAAGCTGCCGGAGGGTCCGCTCTGCCCCATCTCCCAGATCCCAGTGAATGTGAACAGGTCCCCCGTAGTGCAGCCCAGGGGGTGCCTAAGACATCCCTTGTCACAGCAGGGTCAGAAATTTAGGGGGAAAACCCACGTTGGGGTTTTGCATTATTTATACACAGTGCTTCCCCTTTGTTGTTCCTGCAAGCTATTAAAAGGTGTTCAAAATAGGTCTCGTTTCTCCTTTGAATGTCACAGCTCTTCACAGTGCTGATGTCATGTGCAACATTGGGTCGGGTTGTACTCTCGCACAGAGCGTTAGGTAGTATGTAGCCTAGATTATTAGGGAGAAGATCGCAGATTACTGCATTAGTCGTGCTAACACCAATGACAGGAGGCTGCATCTAGCTCTTGAGCCAAAGGGTAAAAATCCAAGGTGTCTGTTGAACTCAGTGGGCTATTGGTCAGCAGATTGAACTCACCCTGTTCAGAAAAGAAAAGGTACGTGAGAAAGGCCTATTCTACCTTGACTGCTACAATGCGTGTTTTTGTAGGTATGAAGATAAATTATCCATGCCCCTCCCGCCACCCCTTTCCAAAAAAGACAGGACTAGAGAAAAAAGATTCAACTTGTAGAGCAATGGGGCTTGTAACAGCCAAGTAAATTTCCCTAGATCATTCCCATTCAATGAGCCACTTTGCCTGACATTCTGCCTCTACTTGGTACCAGCAGAAGACTCTACCTGTGCCATGCTGTCCTGATTTCAGCTGGGATAGACTTAATTGTCTTCCTAGTAGCTAGTACAGTGCTATGTTTTGAGTTCAGTATGCGAAGAACCTTGATAACACTGATGTTTTCAGTTGTTGCTAAGTAGTGTTTAGTCTAAAGTCAAGGATTTTTCAGCTTCTCATGCCCAGCCAGCGAGAAAGCTGGAGGGGCACAAGAAGTTGGCACAGGACAGCGCCAGGGCAGCTGACCCAAACTGGTCAACAGGGTATTCCATACTATGCGACGTCCCATCTAGTATAGGGACTGGGGGGAGTGGGGGCTGGGGAACACCACTGGGGGACTAACTGGGTGTCAATTGGTGGGTGGTGAGCATTTGCACTGCGCATCATTTGTACATTCCAATCCTTTTATTATTGCTGTTGTCATTTCATTAGTGTTATCATTATCATTATTAGTTTCTTCTTTTCTGTTCCATTAAACCGTTCTTATCTCAACCCATGAGCTTTACTTTTTTTCCTGATTTTCTCTCCCACCCCAGTCGGTAGGGGCGGGGGGGGGGAATGAGTGAGCGGCTGCGTGGTGCTTAGTTGCTGGCTGGGGTTAAACGACGACAGGGGTCTGCTCTGAACCTCGTGACTCAACAGGAAGGGGTCTCCTTATTCCCTGCACTGATGTATATGGTTACACGGTTTACAGAAGTAGTCTGATGCTAATTCCTCTTGTGAGAAACCCTGCCACCTACTACCACGCCTCCCCAGTTCCGTTTGCTTTTGTCCTAAATAAAATCTTGAACTGATCATTTGGTGTCGTTTCACCTCAACTTAGCCAGAGGGAATTCTGAATTAAACAGGACTCCCTGGTCTGTCCAGTCTGGGTCGTGACAGTTGGTTTTGATTTTTTTTTTAATTTATGATTTTTAATTTAATTATGGCACTGCCTTTACCTGAACCCGTGAGGGATGGTGCTGCGCAGGGTCTGGCAAGAACCCCGTGGCCGCTCCCCAGGGGCTCCCCATTGAGCCCTGCTGTGTGGCACGGGCCCTGTGCATCTCTGCGCACGCACAGCTCTCTAAGGGCATTCCCCGTGGGGATAAGGCACCAGAGCCCTCCCCTCAGCAATGCCAGCCATAGCTCACTCTCTTCTGGGCTATGAGCAATTCCTCGTCAACGGTGTTCCCCAAAGAGAGGGCAACCAAACCCTGCCTCTTCCTGCCTTTAGGGGTTTATCAGGGCTTTCCGACCCTGTCGTTGCAGGTTCTGATTCGTTCTCACTGGCTGAACCGCTGTGACTGCTGACCCCCCACCGCAGTTGATGTTCTCAATAAAACGATATTTTTTCTCTTCTGAGTGTGTCCGCCATCAGCTGTTCTGAAGCGGGGAGCTGCTGTTTGGGGATGACCCCTCAGGGAGGAGTTTGGGATCGTGCCTTGACCCAGCATCCTTGCCGGCGGGCATGAGGGCTGAGTTCAGGTGCTTTAGGAGTGAAAGCAAGGCACAGAGTTGCACAGGAGGGTGGAGGTTGGAAGGGAGCTGTGGAGGTCGTCCAAGCCCTCTGCTCAAGCAGGCTCCCTTAGAGCAGGTTGCCCAGGACCACGTCCTGGTGCGTTTGGGCTATCTCGGAGGAGCAGCCCCATGAGCTCCGAGCGAGGGCAAGACGTAGGCAGACACGGTGGCCAGGAAGGGCTGAAGGTCCTTATGCAGCCACCGTCACCTGCAGCTTGCTGCTCCCTGCGGCCGTCACCCTTGCACAGCGAGTGCCGGGCAGTTTCTGCAGAATCGCCTCACTCATGGCAACGGTATAAACCCAACCGCCGTGCTGGGCGCTAGGAATGCGTCAGCTCGCCCCAAAAAGCTTTGGAAGCGGCTCCAACAGCAGCCGGATCGCTGAGGCTTTTGTGCACCCCAGTGTGATACAGGGGACGCCCGTGCCCTGAGGGAGGAGGAAGGATGAGCACTCTCCCCGTCCATCGGTAGGTAACTCTTTTGCTCACAGGTTGTGGTGGTTTAAGCCTGGCCGGTGGCTGAGCACCACACAGCCGCTCGCTCCCTGCCCCCCAGGGGAATGGCGGGGGAGAATCGGGAGGGTGAAAGGGAGAAAACTCACGGGTTCAGGTAAAGGCAGTTTCATAATTAAATTAAAAATCGTAAATTCAAAAAAAACCCAAAACCAACCTAGAAAGGGAAGGGAAACTAAAGCCCGTGAAAAACAAGGGATGCAAAGGAATGCACTTGCTCTCCACCAGCCGACCGATGCCCAGCCATCCCCTGAGCAAGGGCAGCCCCTGCCAACCTCCCCCCCCAGTTTTATTGCTGAGCACATGTATTGGGTTTGTGTGGCAAGGTTTTGGTAGTGGGGGCATTACAGGGGTGGCTTCTGTGACAAGCTGCTGGAAGCTTCCCCTATGTCTGCCAGAGCCAACACCAGCCGGCTCTACGACGGACCCACTGCCAGCCAAGGCTGAGCCAATCAGCGATAATGGTAGCGCCTCTGGGATGACATATTTAAGAAGGAAAAAAAGTTGCAGGGGGCACAGACATGGCAGCCGGAGACAGGAGTGAGAACATGTCAGAGAAACAGCCCTGCAGACCCCCAGGTCAGTGAAGAAGGAGGGGGAGGAGATGCTCCAGGCGCTGGAGCAGAGATTCCCCTGCAGCCCGTGGGGAAGACCATGGTGAGGCAGGCTGTCCTCCTGCAGTCCATGGAGGTCCACGGTGGAGCAGATATCCAACTGCAGCCTGTGGAGGACCCTACGCCAGAGCAGGTGGGTTCCCGCAGGAGGCTGTGACCCTGTGGAAAGCCCGCGCTGCAGCAGGCTCCTGGCAGGACCTGCGGATCTGTGGAGAGAGAAGCCCACGTTGGAGCAGTTTTTCTGGCAGGACTTGTGACCCCATGGAGGACCCACGCTGGAGCAGCGTGCTCCTGAAGGACTGCACGCTGTGGAAGGGACCCATGCTGGAGCAGTTCGTGAAGAACTGCAGCCTGTGGGAAGGAGCCACGTTGAAGAAGTTCATGGAGGACTGTCTCCTGTGGGAGGGACCCCACGCTGGAGCAGGGGAAGAGTGTGATGAGTCCTGCCCCTGAGGAGGATGAAGCGGCAGAAAATAACGTGTGATGAACTGACCGTAAACCCCATTGCCCGTTCCCCTGCGCCGCTGGGAGGGTTGGTAGAGAATCCGGGAGTGAAGCTGTGCCTGGGAAGAAGGGTGGGGGTGGAGGGAAGGTGTTCTGAGATTTGGTTTTATTTCTCATTACCCTACTCTGGGCAATTTGTAATAAATTGAGTTAATTTTCCCCAAGATGAGTCTGTTTTGCCCGTGACGGTAATTGGTGAGTGATCTCTCCTGTCCTTATCTTGACCCACAAGCCCTTTGTTATATTTTCTCTCCCCTGTCCAGCAGAGACGGAGTGATAGAATGGCCTTGGTGGGCACCTGGCATCCAGCCAGGGTCAACCCACCACACCTTGACTGGGGCTAGGGAATAAATATGTCAGGGGACCTCCACCCCCGGCCCCTGGACTGGTGGCTGGAAGATGGCTGTAGGCCAAAGGATGCTGATGGGAGCCCTGCAGGGCCTCATCCATTGGACCAACGGGCACCTTCCCTTGCCACACAGAGCATCGCATGGGCTGGAAAATGGATGCTCGGGAGAGTTTCTGGCAAATCTCTGGAGAAGAGCTTCTCCGCGCCCCTCTCCCAGGGGCTTTCTCAGCTCTGGTGCCCTTCCCAAGGACAGCCGCACAGGCGGGTGCAGCCAGCATTGCAGGAAAGAACAGGCAGCAGCCACAGTGGTCAGCACGGTGGGAAAGCCAAGGATAAAGCCTTATCACCCAAGTGTGATAAAGCCTTAATAACCAAGCATGCTGCTCCACGGGCAGGAGTATTCCTGCCTAAGATCACCAGACATTTCATGTCCGTGTGGCTTTCAGCAGGAGATGAACGGCTCCTCAGTGCCGGTGGTCGCTCCCCTCTTTCAGTAAAAAATGCAGATTTTCTTCCTGTTGGACCTGCCTCAATTCCACTCTCTTGGGGATTGCAAGCTGGCGCAGCATGTGTGCCAGAGACATTCCCTCCGCTGGGCTGGTGTCCACAAGGAGGAGTCTGTCTTTAGCCACGGTGGTCATTTCCAGGGAAAACAGCTCGGTTTGTTGACCAGGACCCTACATGGACAACAGAAGAGCAGGGATGCGGACGTTTGCCACGAGTCCAGCGGAACAGGTTGCTCAAACACAGCCCGCTGTGGCTTTCTGTGCCGCTGGGCCTGTGGGGACAAAGGATGAAACCTGAATTACCTACATGAAAGAGAGCTATCGCTAGCCTCGTGCAACGGCACTGATACGGATGCACGACTAACCAAATCCTACGGGTGTTAAAACTCAGATTTATTCTTCAGCAAAAGTTAGCTAGAAGTCCGGTAACATTTTATAAAACCACAGGCTCAATGATGTAAAGAGAATTAATGCTACACGGCCGACTTAAGAATCCCCAAGATTTAAAGTGATGGCTCAAAACGCACATATCACTCCCCTAAAAGCTGAGGGCTCTCTCCCTCGAGGAGTTACCTCGGGCAGTGCCCCGACCCGAGGGGGACTCCCTGACTGCAGACCCCCTGCTCCCAGGAGGACTGATTCCCACATGTCCTCCGGCACGACCCCGTTCATACCCCTGTCGAATCTGAGCTGTGGTCTTTTAATTCTGTTGGCCAAGAGGGCCACCTCGCTGTACCTGGCACATCTCCATCGGCCAGTTCAAATTTCAACCTGCAGCCTCCAGGGTTTCCTTCCCCTTCTCCCTTCCCGGAGAAGTTTTGCTTCCTGCTGGCAGGATGGGGGCCAGGGGGGACGTGGGGGGGAATGTACTGCCACAATCCACCCCTTGACCACGGTCATGATTCAACTGGTTTCTCTGGAGTGGTGGTACAGTCACCTCTTGCCTCCAAAGTTAAAAGGGGGTGCAGTTTGGTGAGTTTGACGCTCCTTGTGGGTCCTTGTTCCCTTCTGGTCTAGATTACAGTAATCATAACTACAAGCATTATTAAAGATTAGAGAGGGCTGGTTGCCTGCCCCGTGAAAGAAAATCTGAACATATCAAAAGTTTTCCCAACCAGTTGGTCCCTGGTGCAGAAGCAATTGCCTCTGAGTCTCTTGCCGTATTCTCTCGTTGATTTAGTCTTGAAGCCACATTGACACATTTGGAGTGAACACAGCAGGTGTCCACTGACATGTTCAAAACTTTACATATACCCTTCTCTTTCTTTGGCATCTAATCCAATACTGCCCAATTTTTGATAGCCATTTTACTGATATGTTACAACCGATTATTTGAGAGTCCCCAAATTGGCTGATGTAGCATTGGCTAAGGTTGATAGCTGTAAACTCAGTTCTAGGGTGCTCTATCGATGTTCCTCGAGTACCACACACAGTTGCCCCCATGGAATTTCAGGGCATAGTGTAGTACCATTCCAACTCCACCCCGTGATCCCATGGGTTAGTTGGAGGATATAGTCACGTCTGGTGTTTCATACTGAACTAGCATTTACTGCACCTGGTGACCAACTATAAACAACATGAGTATAACCTCCTCCCCCATCCAGTCTGAAACTCCAACTATAATTGTCACATTGCTCTCACGCGAGCTCAGGGACTCGTGATATATTAATGTCCATCATTTTGCCACGACATTATCATCCAGATCTTCACCATCCACGCCTGTCACCATCATCACTGTCAGCAAAAGGACTGGAATGACTCGTTCCTTCATGGTGTTGTAAAAAAGCACAGACTAGGCCTCGGTCTTAAAACCGGGTCACAGGGTTAGAAGTCCAGTATTATCCACCGGGCACTGATGTGGGGAGTCTTTCCACTCCCATGAGATGGTCTCAGAAGACCAACGTAATCAACCTGCCACGTGCTCCAGAGAGCCTTGCCTTGTCTGATATGCTGGGCCGCAGCTTGGTTTGGGTGATTAGCTTTAAGCCTTATTCGGCATTGTGGGCGAGCTGTAAGAATTGCTTCACAGGTTTTCATAGACACTGGCCAACCCCGAGATCGGCATTCATAATAGAGATCTCCTTTCCCTGAGCGGCTTTGTTTGACATGCAACCATTCTGCTAGTCTATCCGAATCTTCCTTCTCACTGGTGACCATCCTGATTTGGGCCAGGTGGTCCGCCTGCCGATTCCATTTCGCAGCTGGGGTTCCATCCCAAGCATGTCCCTTCACCCGTCCCACCTTTAAAGGTCGGGATCTCCCTCTTGCCAGGAGACGTTGCCAGTCCTCTGTCCTCCACACTTTTGCATGACCTACTTCCCACTTACTAGATTCCCACTGACATATCACTCTGTACCACCCTTAAAGGTTGCGCAAGAGTCAGTACAGACGATGGTAGCACCATTCTCTATGGCCAGTAATAAAGCCCGTAGTTCTCCTACTTGTGCACTACCTTCACCCTCTTCTTTGACCGACTTCCCAGTACCAACCTCCAACGCCACTGCTTCATATTGCCATTTTGATCCCACTCGACAGGCAGATGCATCTGCGAACTACACGCCCTGCACACCCAAGCCTGCCACAAATTCGGGTGCCTCCTCAATCGGAGAAGGTTTATACGGTTGACCCAGCAAGGCTGGGTCAGGGTTTACAGGTTGCTGTAGTTTGAAAATCTTAGTCGGACCCTCCTTTAGTGGGAGCAATTGGCTTACCCCTCCTAGGTATGCATACCATTTCCTAACTGTGGCCTTTTGGGCTACTCCCTCTGGAGGAGGTGTCCTGGTTTCAGCTGGGATAGAGTTAACTGCCTTCCTAGTAGCTGGTACAGTGCTATGTTTTGAGTTCAGTATGTGAAGAATGTTGATAACACTGATGTTTTCAGTTGTTGCTCAGTAGTGTTTAGACTATAGTCAAGGATTTTTCAGCTTCTCATGCCCAGCCAGGGCACCTGACCCAAACTGGCCAATGGTGTATTCCATACCATGCGGTGTCCCATCTAGTTTAGGAACTGGGAAGGGGGGGAGGGGGAGGCGGGGAATCGCCGCTCGGGGACTGGCTGGGTGTCGGTCGGCGGGTGGTGAGCAATTGCCCTGTGCATCATTTGTACATTTCAATCCTTTTATTACTACTGTTGTCATTTTATTAGTGTTATCATTATCATTATTAGTTTCTTCTTTTCTGCTCTAGTAAACCGTTCTTATCTCAACCCAGGAGTTTTACTTCTTCTCCCAATTTTCTCCCCCATCCCACTGGATGGGGGGGAGTGAGTGAGCGGCTGCGTGATGCTTAGTTGCTGGCTGGGGTTAAACCACGACAGGAGGTGAACACTTTTTTAGTTTTAAAACATCTCTAAGTTTTACAGCAGTCCAGTTGTATGTGCAACTCCAAAACATCCCTCGCCTGTAAATCCGCCAGTCTGATGCTCATTTACATCACAGGTCTTTCACCGAGCGCAATGTTCCTGAGGTGGGCACAATGCGATATGTGCCAGTGTAGACTCTTTTCCATTACCAGGGAAGGTAAAAAGATGCTTTAATATCACTGAAAATTCAGGCTGGATGGAAAAACACACAAGTAGAAAATGCTGATTTCAAAAATGCCAAGGCATATCCTTTCATTGCCCACATGGAAAAAACCCATAGACCAGGTATGGCTATGGAGATCTCTTCCTCCACCCCACTACTGCCTAAAAGGACAACGGGCAGATTTTTCACACTGCTTGGGACCCACAAAGATCTATAATTTGCTATTATGTCTCTGCATGCAGCCTCTGCATTATGCGGGAGCCAAGAAATGCTCCTGCTGCCTTGCAGCCCTGCCACTCCACAACTCCCAGGACACCTCAGAGCTCTGCACATCCACATCGGTTCTCCTTGGGTGGACATTCCCAGAGGAATTATGCTGCTGTGAGCACGCAAAGCCGCGTAATCCAAGCCACTTGAAGGAGACACAAAACAATTGTACATTTTCTCCTTAATAAACAGTCCCTCTGGACACAGAAGTCACAGACTGTCTGCTCGGCAGCACGTGGGATAACTGCGCATCAGTCACATCCTACATTTTCTCCGTGTTGTTTCTTTCTTTTGCAGCACTTGCAGATATCCACTGGGGAATATGGTAATCCCAAAACACTGCTGCCTCCATGCTACACGGTTTCACCATTCATCAACATTAGCTGTGTTCATGCATGATAAAGTACTGGCTTATTTGTACAGGAAGGAAAGACAAATTAGGAAGTTTGTGTACTAACATTTTACCTGCCCTGGCTTTGACACATCACACCCTGCCCTCTTCTAGAACCACGGTAACGAAAAAAAGCTATACAAAAATGACACGTACTCCCTGCTTCTAGTCTGCTTTCTTTTCCCCACCATCAAATCCCTTCTCAGAGATATGAGAAGACAAGCAATGCAGACAGCACCTGGAAGGTTACCTTACTGCTGTTCCAGCAAATTATATGGCTGGCTGCCTCTGGAAAATGTTTGGGGAGCTGCATCAACATGCAAGGAACCTCAAAAGGAGGAGGGAATTTTTGACTGCTCTAATTGTCACTCTGTCCTGAAATTGAGACCTCCAGCACAGCAAAGACCTCTGACACCGAACAAAATCAGCAATGAACAACAACCAAGATGGTTTCCCACACAAACCTCAGTCCTGCCCTTGGCAAACTGCAGGTAATTTGCTTAGAGAAGAAATTTTCTTAAGCTGTCAACTCGGCGACAAAATTGCCATCAAGGAAAAAACAAATGCAACAGTATCTCCATGCAGATGCCAAAAAGAGAGCACTAGGTTGTCTCTAGGAGAAGAACCAAGAGAGACGCTGTAGACTAGGTTCATTCAGTAAAATCAGATGACAGCATCTGACTTCTCCTTTATCAGTCTGATACGCACCTACTTACTCCTAACTTACAGCGGACAGAGTAAATATGGTTTAAGAATTACTTGTTCTCAAATTTCACTTATATTCTTAAAAGTACAGGACTTCGGGCATAAATCTGCCACACAGGACATGCCTGTTTCCCCTCTGTATTCAATCTAAAAGCAGCCTTTATTGAAATGATCATAAATTACACACTGACATTTGGCAGCCTTTGTAAAAAACAGAAACCTACCACAGCCTCATCAGAGCTCTCTATTGCCATCTCCCCATTTCTGTAGCTAAACACACCCAGAGTGGCAAAGCAGCTGCATCATTTACTGTTCATTAAGAGGTAGAAATGATGCAGCAGGTACATGCCAGGTTTTGTCCATTACTTCACAATTACTTGTTCTGAATATTTAACCCACATTTTGGGAGGTGGAATGAGAACCATTTATCTAAATCAGAATGATTCACCTGAGGAATATTTTCCCCTCCTGCACCTCTTTTATACACCCCCCTGCCCCCCCGCAACCTCATAAACTATTACATTCTCCTGGATCACCTTATTAGTACTCATCTATTAATAGCAGACTCCACAAACTCCTCACTCCTCAATTAATGTTGCTCAGCCAAACATCCCATGCTTGAAAGGGCTTAGGATGACTACGGAAACCTCTCTGTTGCAGGAACTAACAACCTTGAAAGATACCTTAACGAGGCCAAGAAGATCTCCTCAAGTTTATTAAAAAAAAAAAAAATTGTGCTAACTCATCCAAATGCTTGCATGAATTTGGACCAGTTTCTGTCAAACTTCCCCTTGTTCTTGTGTGCCTAGGAGTCACTCTTAGATTTTAACCCAGCCACCTTTGCACACAGGATTTGTTCAGAATTGTAAGTTTCCATTGAAATGCAGAAAAACCTTGAAAGCTAAAGTTATTTCCATCTTCCATACAGACTGGTACGCTTGTAGAAAAAGCTCCACTGTCCAGAAGGCTGCTGACCACAGCCTTTGTTTGCAGCTTCAACTACAGGCAATCCAGATCACTGAAGGTGAGGACAAACACTCTGAATTGGACTCACAACATCATAAAAAGTCAGGGTAGTAAGTCAAGCACATGCCAAATAATTTACTTTTTACATATATGACTTCATTCTCCACAAGGATGAATCAGCTCAGCAGCAATCTCCTACTAGTGGCAAAATACAAGACTAATACATAGCAGTAGATATCTTGCAAGTGCCACCAAAATGTGAAACACAAATATAGGCAACTTGCTGTATACAACTGATCACAGACTCTGGCATCTGAATAACAGGAAGGTGAGCTGGAAGCTCTATGTGTTACACCACCCGCACAATTCTCCCACCAACAGGGCTCCTCTCTTGCCTGAGAGCGGTAAATTCACACCGGGCTACTGCAAAACTATTGCCAACAATTGAAATGAGAAAAGGTTGTGGTATTTCATTAGGAATTTTAAAAAATGCCATCCATTAAATATAAACTGTCAGGACTTCATTCTTTCTGTCTCAGTATTGTTCATTGAACCCTTCTTTGCTTTCTTGAATAATAGCCATGACGAATTTTGGGAAGGATGCAGAGAGGATTACTTAAAGTATAGTGAGGGCTGTGTCCCGTGCCAGAAGCTTTAAAAAAAAAAAAAAAGAAAAAGAAGAAGAAAAAAGAAAAGAGAACTGTGGCAAATGGAAAGAATGACAACTTCAAATCTGCAAGCGCACAAGTGATCAACAAATGCTGGTTGATAGCCTAACGTGGTGAGTAAAGCAATCACAGTACGCCTGCTTCTGCCATGACAAGGGCCAAATGAGAGGACAACCATCAGCCAGGTGTCATGGGCAAGCCATCACTTCTGCACAAAATTAAAGTACAATGGAAACAGGCTGAAGAAAGAGAAATGCACAGAATGACAGTGTGGAAAGATGCCCCTCTGCCTTACTTCAGATGTTCATCTAGAGGAAGGGAAGGAAGAAAACAACAGCTATTCTATTCATGATTTCCTGCTGCTGCATGAGTGCCTGAACTGGCAGGATAACATCTTCTTCCACCCAGGTGTGCCAGAAAGGGAATGCTGCACACATCAGTTACTGAATTAAATTAAATAGATGCAAGTAAGAAGTTCATAAACTGATCTCTAAATCACTGCCATTTTGTGGATAGGCAAGGTCAGAGTCTCCATCCCTGTATTTCGTCTCATCTACAGGCTTGGAGTCCATTTGACTCTCACTTAAAAGTTATTCCTGATTTCACTCTTGAACTGAACAACGGGGAAACAAAAACAGACTTCTTGCATCCCTAGCCCCATGGTTACTTGCAACGAATGGTAAAAGGATGGTCACAGTGCACGTTTTTAGGGTTTTATCTGCCATTTGACAACACTTCCAGTTACCCACTGGTCAGATAAACACTAACATTAGACACTGCGTAGAGGTCTGGCTTATCAGAGCTATCGCTCCTCTGTCATTGGGTCTTCTTGTCCACAGCTTTTGTAGAGCCACAGCAAAACAGCCCTCTTCTCTCCCGTTGCATATACGTAATGGGCAGCTACACTCATCAACTAGTCACAGACCTGTGGCACATGAAAGAGGAGCTGGGCATGACCTTCAGCATCAAAATCACCCGCCTCCACGCTCAGAGCGGTGTGGCAGCCCGCCCCCCTCACTGAGGAGCGAGGCTCTGCAAGCCAACACAGAGAGAGGGGAATGCGCTGCCTCCTATCATGGACGCTACCCTCACACCGTCATCAGTTTTAATTGTGATTCTCCTGCAGCAGCATGAACTACTCCTATCAAAGAGGTAATGACAACAACAAAACTTTTGAAACCAACTTCCTGTATTCTACACGAGAGTGAAAAATGCGTGCTTTCCTCCAAACGATGCTGCTTGGTTTTTTCTTCCTCCTCCTTTTTTCCCCCCTTTTTGCTTAGTATTCAGCTGTGGGCTTTGCATCTCCTCAGAGATGAGCACAACATAGCGGGTTCCTCACTGGACCTGTTCATGACAAACTTCACTGCCAGTTTCTAATGCTTCTTCTAGCAGCTAAGTTTTGTCCCTCAGTATGGTTTCAGGCTTCCCACCTGGCTGAGTTGTTGCAGTGTCTTCATAGGTCTCAACCTACGATATTGCCCTGGAAGGACCAAAATTCCCACTTGCTGACACTAGAGAGGAAACTTGCAGTCTGTGACAGGCCACAAATCCTCCTCTCCTATCAGGGTAAAAAAAAGCAGGTACTTGGTACCACACGCCCTGCTTTTCCAACATATGCCACCTTTTTCAGGCTTCTCACAGAGCACAGCACTTGAAGAAGGAAGACAATCCGGGGCTGAGTTATCCTGCAGGACCACCAGCATCTCTCAGCAGGATCCTGGCCTGACATTCATGAAATGGTCCAGGGCTCTCCCTACCTACACATGCACACACACAGAAAACCATCCATCTACTCTCATTCCTCATTTTCCTTTCCATGGCATTCCCATTTTTGCTGTCACAAACTAGGTATCCCAAGGACAGTGTTGCAAGGAAGGTCCTTGGCAAAGCTGGTTCCTTACACGACTCTTTGGTAAGGACTATGACAAACCACTAAACAGGCATGTAAAAAACGCAAAGCACGTGATTCTGAAAATCATGCATTACCATTTTTCTATGCATTCTTTTCATGCTGCTTTGCAGTGTACATTTTCATATTGTGTTTTAACAGTGAGATTGATTTAATTGGCAATTGTTTATCTAATATTGCTAGTCTCCTACGTTATTACTATTTTTACAGGCATCAAAAAATGCTGATGAAAATGTTTTAAAGTTGAAAGAACACCCACAATAGAAGAAAGTTCCAAAATCACCTGAGAAATTTCCAAGGTTTACTTTCTTCCTCAGAAATACAACAAAATAATAATGATTTTCACTGCAATTTCATTTAACTGAAGTCTGTTTCCTACCTTGTGAAATGGGAAATAAGTACACCGTTATTCTCTGTGTTAACATACTACTTCCAATTAGCTGTACCTTTATATTAAGTTTAGCTACGAGACATTTACTTGCATGCTTCTAAATATACAGTTGGGTTATTTCATTTTATAATCCATGCTGCCTGGAAACTACAGAGCCAGAATTTTTTTTCTTTTTTTTTTTCGTAAAGAAGAGTTTCATTTTAAGAATATATGACCAAGAAGAATAAAGCCGAGAAGAAGTTTCAGGAAATGGGTATAAAATGAACTCAGCGATCCTCTCTCAACTCTCCATTGGTTCTATTGAGACGATCTTCTCAAAGCCGCTTCGCAGGCTAAGTTGGCCATATGTCCACACTGCCTAGGCTGCAGCAAGGCACCAGCCTTTGTTCAACAAGCAGTAACGCTTTGAAAATAGTGGGCTTTTGATGCACTTTCCAGTTGGCACTCATATGTAGTTTGGATGCATCTTCTGGATGCAAGCCACCTGAAGCATCGCTAGTCAATGTACCCCTGGAGAAGAGGCATAGCCCAAAACACTGTAGTTACATGGCCAGGTCAGCACGATGCTATAGCCAGTGTGGCCCAGAAAACTAGAGGCAACGATGCCTCACCGTAACCAGTCATGATGTCATCTCAACACGGGCACCAAGCAAGGAGGTTGCTGATCAGGTAACTGCCACTGGGCTTCACAAGACTAAACTAACACCTGGGTCTTGACTGCTTACAAGTTCGGGACAGACAAAAGCCCTAAAACACGCAGAAATCGTAGACCTGATCAGCGACACTAGCATAAATGGAATGCTTATGGCAGTCATCCCAGGAAAATGCTAAGTGCCACACAAATGGACACTATCCTCCAGTAGATGCTACACAACAGGGAACCCGTGGACATGCCCAGCCCAGCCAAGGATGGCCTTCTGTCAGAAAGCGACTGTTAGTTTCATCGCTAAGTCGAGGACAAGCCAGATGGCTGTAGTTTCACACACCTGCACGCTCCAATGCTGACATTGAACAGGCTGGTGCCAAGCGAGGAAGGCCACAAGGTAATGCGAGTTTAGTGCAGGCAGAGGATGATGACCACCACCCTCTCCTCCTGGACTGGGCAGCTCATCCCAGACCTGGCACTACTCCAGACTTTCTGCCAGCTCAATTAGCCCACAGCCCAGTCCTGCAAATCCAGTCCTACCAAGGGATGCTGGTGTCACTCTGCCAGAAACAGCCTGAGGTGACAGGCCTTGGTTCAGTAAGAATCGCAAAAAAAAACAAACCCAAAAACAACAACAACAACAACAACAAAAAAATCACACAAAATCTCACGATGCAACAACATAAAACTGGCACAGGAGCTAGACCCCTGCATGTGAACCAGCTGGTTATCCATGACCACGAGGAGGTCACCTCAGCTCTCTTACCTGCAGCTCTGGCTGTCCCGCACAAAACAGCTGAACCCCTCCTGCCTTTCCTGTCTTGTTAGTAACATCCCACTGAAAAATAATCTCTCCGTGGTCACCAGAGAACAGCCAAGGAGGACACGGGGCAGAGCCACTTACAAAGGTAACAGTGAGGTGGCCCTGGGGTCCGCATGGTTACAGAGAAGTCAAGTATGGCACAAATGCTCTCCAAGACTAGGCAGACCCTAGTCAGGTGCTGTGGAATAGCAAGGATCCCTCGCAGCACTCAGCCTTTCTGTACTGGGGATGTCAAACAGCATGAACATGGGTGCAGTTGTCTAGCCAGAGCTACAGCCATGGGGACTTACTCTACAAATTGCACATACTTGGCCCTCAAAAGCCAGCATTTTGTCTCAGAGTTCAACAAAGCCACTGTTTATCTCAATCTGGTCACACAGCAAACCTGTTTCTTTCACCTCCTCTCCACAAAATATCTCCTGTTCAAAAAAAAAAAAAACCACCACAGATGGTCGCTGTTCATGCTACCCATCCGAAATTTTGA
>NW_027212534.1:0-2500 GCF_947461875.1 Haliaeetus albicilla
AAAGAGAAACCCCACTTTTTTAAATGCAGCTCTACTTATCTTAATAGTTCTTCTTGTTAGATTGTGTTGGCGGTCAGACTCTAAGCACGTGACTAAACTGTCAAAAAAATCAAGATATTTAAGGATTATTTGCTGAATTAAATGCTTTTACAAGCAGTGCACTCTATTGCCCTGTGGATAGTATACTGTCATGACTGGCAATTTTCCTTTTTTAGTACAAGGACGCATGTATGAAGGCAAATCGAGGGTACAAGTGGTGCCCCACAGCAAACCAACCTGCGAAAACCCAGGCATCCACTGTTACAAACAGGAAGAAGCTATGGGCCTTTGCTTCAGACTCTGCAAAGGCTTTACCAAGCCCGAGGAAAGTGACAAGAAGTGATGAAATGCCACAGCGTAACTTCAGGATGGCAGGTGAGACTTCCATCCACGTTCCTCAAACGTCGCAGCCTCGTTTTGTTTGCGGATGCAATGTTGGAATCGAACTGCAAGACCAGTTTCCTTTACTGCACCTGGTACTGTAGTGCAAATACCTTTCATGTCCCAAATTGAGTTGCCAAGACTCTAGTTAAACCTCTGCACAACAGCCTCAAATTTCCTAAGTGCATGATTGCTTTCAAGAGTCGCGTCCAGACATGCGACATATCATAAGCTGTAGGGTAGTAGGGTTATTCCATGCGGGACCCGGACGGCTGGACACCAATAGGTTGATTAAAGTCGCCAGTTTATTGAGCCTAGCTGATCATTCTTATACAATTCTCTAAGTTCCTTAGAAGCTTTGATTGGCTGCTGCATGCAAGCATTTGGTGTCCACGCGCACAAGCATAAAATGTGATTGGTTATATCGACACTGGACACGCGTATAAACATAAGATACAGTTAGTTATACTCACTCTGTACACGCGCATAAACATAGGACATAATTGGCTATATTAACTAGAGCATGCGAAACTTGTCTCAGTCTAATTGGTCAAGATAAAATGCCGAATTGAGGGAGGTTGTGCCAAGTTCCCTTTATCGTGGAATGCGCACCTGTGTTTTTCTAATTGGGATCTTTCTTTTTCTGTCTTCTTGTTTGTTCTGTTCAAGGCCTTCTAAAGGCGTCTGGAATGCTCTTGCGACCATGAGCTACTTTCAGGCCCAGTAACTAAGTTCCATATAATTGAACCCTACATAAGGCATACCCCACCTGGGGTCCAGATTTGATTGATGTTTAGTTCAGGCTTATCTGCTGTTCGAGATTTTCATTTTCTTTCAGAAAGGGAAATGCTGATTGTGTGCGTTCTTCTTCTCTCTCATAGAGTGTTGCGCTACCTTTAGTCATTTGCTGTTGACAGAAGTAATTTCTGGTTGTCTCCGAAGTTGGAGGTACGGCAGGACAGGGACTCGGCAGCTGGGGTTTAGAGACGGCACGGCACCGGGGGCTCCCCTCTCCCGCCCGGAACGGAGCCGGCAGGGACGCCGCAGGGTCCTAAAGTCTCCCGCCTTGCATCCCCGGGGCGGCAAACCTGGTGGCGGAAGGGGGGAGCAGGGGCAGCCAGGCTCGGCGTGCACTGCGTGGCGGGGGGGGGAGCTGCGGGGGGGGCGGTGTGTGGGTGTGTGTGTGCAGTGGCGGACCCGGGGGGGGGTGTGGGGTGTCGGCCCGGGGGCCTGTTTCGGAGGGGGGCTGCGCGCGTGCGCGTTTTGAGTGCACAACTGTGAGCGGGTCAGTGGGTGGAGGGTTTGGGCTGGGGGGCCGGTTGCGGGGGGCTGCGCATGTGTGTAGGCACGTGGGAGTGGGCGCGGTGGCAGGCGGGAGGTTTGGGGCGGGGACCTGTTTGGGGGGGCAGTGCGTGCGTGCGTGCACGCGTGAGCGCATGTGTGTGAGTGCGGCAGCGGGCAGAGGGTTCGGGCTGCGGCCCTGTTTGGGGGAAGGATGTGGGTACACGCGTGTGGGTGTGTCTAAGGGGCGGTGAGCGGGTGCAGCAGCGGGCCGGGGGCCTGTTTTGGCGGGGTGCGGGCGCACACGCAGAGGGAAATGAGAAAGATTTGTAACGGTGTCGCTAACGCCGCTTTCTCTGTTACAGCCCGGGTGGTCGGCCGCATTGACGTCCGGCCTGCGCCCATGCCTGCCTACGGGCGATCCGCTCTGCTCCTGGTCGGACCCGTCCCTGGGAAAGCAGCAGCCATGTGCCTCGGCCTGGGCAGAGACCTGGGGCTCCAGGGCCCCAGCCAGGGCTGCCGGAGAGGCACGACGCACTTCTAACGGCCCTGACGGCCGTCAGCGGCTCCGTCGCCGGCGGGATGCGTTCGAGCGGTGAGGACGGTCCCAGCGGCCTTAGGTGGTGGTGGGGGGCCCGCTCCTTCAGCGACAGAAGCAGGGGGAAACGGCCCCAGGGTGGTCCGGTCAGCCGGCACAGCAGCCACGCGAGCTCATCATCTCCGACGATGCTTGGCTAAGTCGGCCTCGGCCACGGGGACCGCTTCTCAGGCAGCCGACTGACTTTCTTCAGAGGCCTGT